>NC_026003.2:50389104-50532993 GCF_000442705.2 Elaeis guineensis
CCTGTGACGACTCCGCATAGCTCCACTATCCCCTGGCAAGCCACAGTGACGGCCACAAACCTGCTCCACCTCCTGCGACAGATACCATGCGATTCTCCTGACGACGGACGCTGCTCCACCCCGCATAACAGATTCCACATGGTAAGTCGAGGTGATGCCCACGTGTCTGCTCCATTATTTTTCGCAATCATTTCCCCTGACCGTGGGCAGCCCACTACCAGGCGGTTACAAATGTCGCCATCAATCCGTTGCCTCCCCCGCCTATAAAAGGGGGGGACTCAGATACGTTATTCCTTAAGCCCTTTCGCCTTATCTCAAAACTCTGCTAAATTCTCCGTTCGAGCACTCCATTCTTGTTGAGGCAGAGAACTGACTTGAGCGTCGGAGGGTCTTGCCGGAGCAACCCCACCTCCGATTTAGACTTCCCTTGCAGGTCCCGGCGGCGACCGCGGCTTCCTCAACTCCAGCTTCTCCGACGCAGGCGGATTTCTGCACCAACAGGATCTAACTTAAACTTATCTCACAAGTCTAAAGACCATGGAATCTCATATTCAAGTTTGATCATAGACTGATAATATTTATCCTTAACAAAAGATGCATCAAAAATATTAATTAAACATCATTCAAAAAATCTGATTTTGACATAATATAAAATAGATCTAATCCATATCACAATAATAACATGATGTTTGATTAAATCAATCAAGGGTGGCTCTGATACAACTGTTAAATTTTGATAATGCAGTGAAATATAATTTTCAAAAATTTTTACATATATTCAACTATTGAAAATAAGTTTAACAATTAAATATGACTATCGGAATCAAACTCTCGAAACTCCTTGATGATTACAATCAAACAACACCAGCAAGCAGATTAACAAGAGATTAGAAGTCATATACCAAATATGAAGATGAGGATCTGGTAACAGAGTGATGTCCACAAGACTCCAAAGTAGAAAACCTCCAACGGTGATCCACACAGTATAGATCAGGGTCCTTCCCAATTTGACGTAGTGCTGCGCCTTCTTCGCAAGTTCACCACCGATCGTCCTTCTCAAGAATGAGTTGCACCACTACCTGTATGCCTTCGAAACCTCCATTATGACTACACTAGAACCATTCCTTATAAGAATTCACCACATAAAAATTAGATTAGATGTTTAATACTTGAACAATCTGAATTTTAGGACAAGCATCACATGCTTTCTAGTTTCCTCTTGCCTTTCTTTTCATTTTTCTTTCTCTCTTTTCTTTGTCTTTTCTTTGAATTTTTTCTATCTTTTCTCTCTTCATTTTCATGCCTAACCACCAAGGAAAAATCCATATTTATCACAAAGGAGATGCCTCCTTTAAATAAGAAAGAAGGGGTGCCTCCAAGGGACACCAACAATTGGCGTCTCATCATATTCACTAGTGATTAATTCCATTTAAAGGAGTTAGTTGGGTTTTTAATCTACAGAAGGACTCTCCTCTATGCACACCACCCAAGGCACCATCTGATGCCATCACCATTAGGAATTAGCATGAAAAAATGAAGAGATAGGAAGGTAATTAAGAGTTTTAAAATGAGATAGACTCTTCCAATCTCATCACACAAAATATATGGCATCTCATTTATTTTTTGGTGTGTGAGTTTCTTCATAGAAAAGGACTCTTTCTTCTCATCTATGCCCATATATCCCAAGGTGCCATCTGATGGCACAAAAAACAAAGGAATATGTGGAATAGATAAGAAGGAAATTAAGAGGAGTAATCCAGAAGGACTTCTCCATCTTAATACAAAAAATAAATGGGGTGCCATTTTTATTTTGACATGTGGTTTGGCATGGAGGGAGTTGACTTCTCATGGAACATTTTCATAAAAATTAGATAAGCCATCTCATGTCTTAAGGATTGAACCTAATCTTATTAGATCAAGGCAATAAGTTTAGAGTTAGTGCAAACACCTTTGCACTGAACCGAATTTGGGAACTTAGGTTAATTCATGTGTGTGTGACCCATTGGGTTTCATATCTAGCCAGCAGTGGATTTAGATTCATGATCTAATCCGATTAGGTCAGCCCAAAGATATCAATTAATCAGAACATCTTCTAATTAATTTTTCAATTAAACTCTTTTAATTCATGCAAGTCCACAAGTCAAGATTGATGTATAACAATGTATCATGACTATCCAAAAGACATAAAATTTAGTAGAAATATCAAAATTATCTTTCTATGATGAATTATCATGCAATTCAATCCTTCAGTCACACAACATCTCAGACAGATCATGGGTATGAAAACATGTCAAGCCCAAATACTTATCTATATGTATCTCGATCTGATGATGATGACTCGATTGATGAATCAGTAGAAATCTTTTCTACTGTTCATCCCTACTCTGGCTAGAGACTTTCAGAGTCATCATTCTATGAGATCACATAGGATGTTCTCTCCTTCTACAAGGAGTGATCGATTCTATGTTGACCACTCATAACCTTCATGCATACTTCACCAAACCTAGAATATCCCACACACATCTCAAAGTGGCATGCTAGGGAATAAATCAAAATAGGTGTTAGGTATAAAATACCCTCAGCCGAAGTTCTCAACAAGATAGACCCTCCCAAGACTCCTCCGGCTTCCGACTACAGATGGTATCTCTCCGGACTTCTCCAACAATCGATTTCCACAGTGCTGACTGAATTCCCCCGACGGACGAACTCCCACTGCACCACCCGAACTCCTTCAACATGAGTTCCCCCAGTCATCTGTTGAGCCGCCCCAAGTGCTCACTGAGCTCCGCCGCCAGCCGACCTTCTACGACCATTGGCTGTTCCCCGAATCCCTTCCAGACTTCTTCCAACCAGGTTCAACTCCAATCCGAACTACCTCGGACCTCACCAATGCCGAACTTCACCAACGACAGATTCCTACAACTACCAGATTCCATCCGAACTCCTACGAGAGCCGGACTTCGTCCCCAACCTCAACTGCTGGAAGGCTTCGCCCGGACTCCTACGGGAGTCGGCTCCATCCTCGACCTCGACTGCTGGTAAGCTTCGTCCGGACTCCTAAGGGAGCCGAACTTCACCCATGACTTTAATTGCAGGTAGACCCTGCCCGGACTCCTATGGGAGCCGGACCTTGTCCCCGACTCCGGCTGCAGGCAGACTTCGTCTGGACTCCTACGGGAGTCGGACTTCGTCCCCAACCTCAACTGCTGGAAGGCTTCGCCCGGACTCCTATGGGAGCCGGGCTCCATCCTCGACCTCGACTGCTGGTAAGCTTCATCCGGACTCCTATGGGAGCCAGACTTCACCCCTGACTTTAGTTGCAGGTAGACCCTGCCCGGACTCCTACGGGAGTCGGACCTTGTCCCCAACTCCGACTGTAGGCAGACTTCATCCGAACTCCTACGGGAGCCGGACTTTGTCCCCAACCTCAACTGCTGGAAGGCTTCGCCTGGACTCCTACGGGAGCCGGGCTCCGTCCTCGACCTCGACTGCTGGTAAGCTTCGTCCGGACTCTTAAGGGAGCCGGACTTTAATTACAGGTAGACTTCGCCCGGACTCCTACGAGAGAAGGACCCCATCCCCGACTCCGGCTGCAGGTAGACTTCGTCCGGACTCCTACGGGAGCCAAACTTTGTCCCCAACCTCAAATGCTGGAAGGCTTCGCCCGAACTCCTACGAGAGTCGGGCTCCATCCTCGACCTCGACTGCTGGTAAGCTTCGTCCGGACTCCTAAGGGAGCTAGACTTCGCCCCTGACTTTAGGTGCAGGTAGACCCTATCCGGACTCCTACGGGAGCCGGACCTCATCCCCGACTCCGACTGCAGGCAGACTTCGTTCGAACTCCTACGGGAGCCAGACTTCATCCCCAACCTCAACTGCTGGAAGGCTTCGCCCGGACTCCTACGGGAGCCGGGCTCCGTCCTCGACCTCGACTGCTAGTAAGCTTCGTCCGGACTCCTAAGGGAGCCGGACTTCGCCCCTGACCTTAATTGCAGGTAGACCCTGCCCAGACTCCTACGGGAGCCGAACCTCATCCTCGACTCCAGCTGCAGGCAGACTTCGTCTGGACTCCTACGGGAGCCGGACTTCGTCCCCAACCTCAACTGCTGGAAGGCTTCGCCCGGACTCCTACGGGAGCCAGGCTCCATCCTCGACCTCGACTGCTGGTAAGCTTCGTCCGAACTCCTAAGGGAGCCGGACTTTAATTGCAGGTAGACTTCGCCCGGACTCCTACGAAAACCGGACCCCATCCCCAACTCCGGCTGCAGGCAGACTTCGTCCGGACTCCTACGGGAGCCGGACTTCATCCCCAACCTCAACTGCTGGAAGGCTTCGCCTGGACTCCTACGGGAGCCGGGTTCCATCCTCGACCTTGACTACTGGTAAGCTTCATTCGGACTCCTAAGGGAGCCGGACTTCGCCCCTGACTTTAATTGCAGGAAGACTCCGTCCGGACTCCTATGGGAGCCGGACCTCATCCTCAACTCCAACTGCAGGCGGACTCCGTCCGGACTCCTACGGGAGTCGGACCTCATCCTCAACTCCAACTGCAGGTAGACTCTGTCCGGACTCCTACGGGAGCCGGACCTCATCCTCAACTTCGATTGCAGGTAGACTCTGTCTAAACTCCTACGGGAGCCGGACCTCGCCCCCAACTTCTACTGCTAGCAGACTTCGTCCGGACTCCTACGGGAGCCAGACTCTGCCCTCGACTCCGATTGCAGCCCGCCAGCAACATCCGAGCTCCTTTCAGATGGATAGCCACTTCTCTCCGCCAGGCACCTCAATCGAGCTTCGGCCGACAGGCCTGGACCCCCTGGCAGGCCACAGTAACGGACATGACTCTGCTCCACTTCCTGTGATGGATTCGGTGCGACTCCATTATTCCCTGGCGAGCCATAGAAATGGCCACGACTCTGCTCTACTTTCTGCAATGGATATCGCGCGATTCCTCCATCCTCTGGCAAGTCGCGACAACGGATGCCGCTCCACTCCCCACGACAGACTCCACGTGGCATGTCCTGGTGATAGCCATGATTCCACTCCACTACTCCTCGCAATAAACTCCTCCTGACCATGGGCGGCCAACTGCCAGATGGTTACAAACGTCGCTATCAGTCTGTTGCTCCCTCCATCTATAAAAGGGGGACTCCAAATACGTTATTTTCTAAGCTCTTATTTTTTACCTAAAAACTCTGCTAAAATTTCTGTTCGAGCACTCCATTCTTGTTGAGGTAGAGAACTGACTTGAACGTCAGAGGGTCTTGCCGGAGCAACCCCACCTCCGGTTTAGACTTTCTTTGCAGGTCCCGACGACGATCGTGACTCCCTCAACTCTAGCTTCTCTGATGCAGGCAGATTTTTGCACCAACAGGATTGGCGCTAGAGGAAGGGGCCTGTATCTTTGCAGTACCCTTGTTCTTAAAGAAGCACTCAATGGGACCACCTCCGATCATCTTTTCTGGCATCCTCTCCTCCTTCCTCCACTCGATCCTCTCCCGATGCCTCCCCGTAGAGCATCCGTGCGACGATCCACGGCCTCCACGGCCAGATCGCAGGCTCCGGCCTCACCTCCCATTTCTCAGCCTCCTCCTCCTCCTCCAACAATGGTGGTTGGCGCAGAGCAGTTTGACCTACTGGTACAGTAGGTCAAAGGCCTCACTGAAGCTGTGTAGATCATGCAACAGCAACAACAGCCACAGGCATCAGTGCGATCGAAAAGAGCATCACCGAAATACCAGAATCCGATGGTGGGGTGGGCCACTTGGGCCAGCCGCCCCGTCTTTCCCTAAAAGATGAATCCGAGGGTGGAGAGCCCTCAGTCGGATCACGATTCCATCCCTAGGAGATCTTTACCCCCATTCTGCTAGAGGACCCTCGAGACCCATAGTCAAGAGGATTTCCTGGACCGGAGACTCCAGGAGATGAACCGACGGATCGAAGAACTCCGCCACACTCCCCCCACTTATGGTGAGGATATTTGTACTGACCCTCCTTTTCTCAAATGATCATGCAGGAACTGATCCCGTCGAACTTCAAACTCCCCCAATTTGAATGCTACGATGGGACTTCAGACCCGGTTGACCACCTGGAGGCCTTTCGGACGATGATGCTGCTTCATGGCACACCCGACGCCATTCTATGCCGAGCCTTCCCATCCACCTTGAAGGGAGCGGTGAGAAACTGGTACTCGACACTGAAATCGGGTACCATCTTTTCCTTTGATAAGATGAGCCACCAATTTGTGGCCCATTTTGTCAGCAGCCGGCACCCCCGGAAGGGTTCGGAGTCCCTCATCAACATCAAGCAGAGGGAGGGGGAGTCCATTCGAGCCTACATCAACCGTTTCAATATCACCGCACTGGAGGTCCAGAACTTGGACCAGTCGGTAGCGATGGCCGCTCTGAAGGGCGGCCTTCAGAAGAATGACCTTTTGTTCTCCCTGAAAAAGAAGTACCCCAGGGATTTTGCTGACCTGTTAGCTCGGGCCGAAGGGTACGCCCGAGCGGAAGAAGCTTCAAAATGAAGGATGAGGAGACTGTGAGAGAGCGGCAGGCGGGAGACTCGAGTAACCCGCAGTCGAAAAAGGGCCGAGAGAAGATTGGCCACGCTCTCGAACTCCTCCCGGGCACAAGCGTGTCCATACTCCTCCCCGGGTATGCAGGCAGAGAAGTCCGGACCATGAAGTTTGGTGGGGTTCTCCACCAGAAAGATTCTGTAACTATGCCCCCCTCAATGCCTCAAAAACCCAAGTGCTAATGGAGGTCAGGGAGCAGCTGCTAAGGCCGGAAAGGATGCGCACACACCCTGGGAAGCACAATCCTAACAAGTTCTGCCTTTACCATCATGACCACGGCCACGATACAGAGGAGTGCATTCAGCTTCGGGACGAGATCGAGGAGCTCATCAGATGAGGTCGGCTCGACAGGTTCATTCGACGCCGACCTGAAGGCAGAGAGGATCGACCAAGGGCCCTGCCGCAACCTGAACTGTCGAGGAGGGAAGAGCAGCCTGAAGATCGACCTCCAATCGGGACCATCAACTCCATCACCGTAGGACCTCAAGGAGGAGCAAACCTTCCACGGCCATGGGACTCGAAAAACTTGTAAATGTACAACTAACGACTTTGCTTTGAATCAAAATTCCTTTCGACTTTGCATGTCTTTCCCTTTTGGCATGGACTTGTTACGATTGAGGATAACCCTTTCAAACAATCAAAACAAGGTCATGTTAGGAACAAGAGGAGAACCTCATCCTAACATGAGCAAAATGAAAGTCCGATTTTTTTAAGATCGAATCAGGGGAGAGGCCCATACAACGCCCTTATGCGCCCCCACAGTCATGTTAGGGATAGGAGGAGAACATCGCCCTAATATGAGTAAAGTCAAAGGCCCGATTCTTTTAGACCGGATCGGGGGAGAGGCCCTACAATGCCCTTATGCGCCCCCACAGTCATGTTAGGGACAGGAGGAGAACCTCGCCCTAACATGAGCAAAGTCAAAGGCCTGGTTCTTTTAGACCGGATGGGGGGAGAGGCCCTACAACGCCGTTATGCGCCCCCACAGCCATGTTAGGGACAGGAGGAGAACCTCGCCCTAACATGAGCAAAGTCAAAGGCCCGATTCTTTTAGACCGAATGGGGGAAGAGGCCCTACAATGCCCTAATGTGCCCCCACAGCCATGTTAGGAACAGGAGGAGAACCTCATCCTGACATGAGCAAAGTCGAAGACCAGATTTTTTTAGACCGAATGGGGGGAGAGGCCCTTGCAATGACCTTTATGTGCCCCCACAGCCCGTTGGAAACAGGAGGAGAACCTCATCCTAACCTGAGCTGAGATCGACTATGTCAAGAACAGAAGGAGAACCTCATCCTGATGATGATAAAAACTCGATCGCCCAACATGATCGAATAAAGGAAAAAGTCCCCTCAACAGCACCTCTACACCTCTACGCAACCCTGCGAAAAGCAAGGGGAGGACCCTCACTCAGAGAAGAGGAGAAAAATTAAAATGAAAAGCGACGAACTACATCAGCAATAGATGAAAAACAAACTACACCAAAAACATAGGAAACTTCATCTCAACTAAGATGGGAGCTCCTACCGAACACCCCCAGTCTCTAAGAAGGCTCTTGACACGGGTCAGAAAAATAATGACTCCTTCAAGGTAATGTGAAGTTCAGACCACGAGCTCAAGCCTACGGCCATGGATGATAAGAAAAGCAAATCAACATGGCGATGATTGGGCACCTTCGAACGACACCGACGTCGAACAAGTCAAGAGACAAAAGAAGTTCGACGGACGATAATTTAATGCAATGCGTGGATGAGGTAACATGAAATCTCTTTTTTATTTCATTCACGAAATATACACTACAAAGCCCAGCAGGCTAAAGGAAGAAAAGCAAAACAACAAGAACAAGACAAAACAACAAAAGAAAAAAATATATACATGGGAAGACGGAAGGCAAAAAGAGCCCTAAGGGGGCCCGACTTCCTCCGACCTCGAACTTTCAGCTTCGACCCTCACTAGGGAGCGCTTTAAACTTTTGACTTCTGCTTCCAATTCTCTCTCTCTCATTAATATCTCCAAATATCTACGGTGAAATCGCTGGCTTTCGTTCTCCGCCTCTCGATGCCTTTTTCTCAGGACCTTGGATTTCGCCTCCGCATCCTTGACGGCCTGCTGCTCGCATGCCAGCTGGATCTTCAATTGCTGCAGCTCAGCCTTCCCCTCCCCAAGGGTGACAGATAGCTCTTGTGCGGTTCTTCTTAGGGATTAGAGTTCGCTGGAGTCCCGAGTGGAAGCAAGCTGAGCCCCTCCATCTAGCTGCCCTTGAAGATGGGCAACTTCATCAGTCGCCATCCTGAGCCTCCCTCTATATTCGTCCACCTGCTTGCGCCAGCTGGCCCGGTACGCATCATAGCTCGCCTCGGTATCCTGGAGCTGTTGCTGGAGGATGGAAACCTTCTTCGATCATTTCCGATCGCTGTCGGCCCGAGTCAAAGGCCAGGATGAGCTTCCTTCCAACTGGCTGATTCTCTCCTATGCAGCCGACAGCTCCACTCTGAGGGAACTAATCTTGACGGCTTGAGCCCAAATTCGATCGCTGGCGCACTTTCTGTGTTCCTCGAGTTCCCTCTCAAAGTTCGCCTTTCTCCGGCTGTACTCCATGATCCCCTTCACATGGAGGTTTCGAAAGTGGGTGGCCTCCGTGGTGGCTTCGGCGTGACCCTCCCTCAACCTGCGGAGCTCGCCTTCCATCTTCTTCGACCTTTTTGTCAAATGAAGAACTTCCTTCTTCAGGCGCTGGATCGTGGACTTCAGTGGAATCCCCTGGGGCAAGGGAAACGCTTCGGCAGGGCACTGCCATCGGGAGGTCAACGCATTAAGACGCAGCTCATTACAAAGAAGAAGAAAGAAAGAAAGAAAAAGAAGAGAAGAAAAGTCCCCCATAAGGAGGAGACCAATTTTATTGACTGAATGTTTCTTGAAGACAAAAGAAAGAAGAAAAATTGCAATGAAGGAAGAATACAAGGTTAGAGGCCTCGGACCTCTGGATCAATGGGGGGACTCAGCACCTCTGGGGGGCGATTTGCGGTGGCTTCAACGGCGGTGGAAGGTCCAGCTTCATCCTCGGATGCCTCGTCCAAAAAGCTGAGGTTGAGCTCAAAAAATTTCTCGACCATCTTCCCCTGGCAGAGCTCGAACCCTTTGTTGAACGCGGCTTGGCCGAACTCAACCTTCAACTTCTTCATTTCGGTGGAAGCCTTGAACTCCTCCATCGCTTGAATCCTGGCTTCCAAGACCAGGGTCAGGATCTGCTCCGCCATATTAGCAACCTCGGCCTCCGCCCTCCTCACCATCTCTTCCAAGGCGGCCTTCTGTTTCACCGAGGTCTGTTTCTCCCTCTCAAGCGCTTCTCGGAGACCGACCGCCTCGAGGGCCAATTCCTTAAGGTGGGCAGCCTCAGCCTGCTGACCCTCCACCACCTTGTTTGTCGTCTCAATGTTGGCAAGGAGTTGGTGTCTGAGCTGCAAGGATGACTGGAGGGTCAGAATGGGAGCTGAGGAGTTAATTAAATAAAGAAGTGAAAGGAAGAAAGGAAGATGAATCTGCTTACCTCGAGGAAGGCCCCCAGCGAGTCCCAGACTCATTGTGCAGGATCGACGCGAACGATCCTCTGGACGACTTCGGGCAGTGAGCACCCATCAACCAGCTTTTTTATTAGATCCCTGTCACTAAAGGGATCATCCCCCTGCTCCTCTTCAGAGCCGTGGGATTCTTCGGTGGCAGCCCGACGACTGCCGACCCTGCCTCTCACCCCTCGGCACCTCGTCAGGATGGGTCTCTGAAGTGGGGACCTCGGCAGGAGATCTCAAACCCCTCGAGGAAGCTCGGGTGGCTGGAAGCTCAGTGCCAGCAAGGACGTCGGTGGCTGAGGTCGCTTGGGCGGGCGAGGCCGAACTCATCCCCTCCACTCTGGTCTTCTTCGCCAGCCCGGAGGCCGCGGCGCCCTTTCTCTTGAGAGCCTTCAGGCCCCTGGCAAGCATCTGTGCTTCTTCGGCGTCCATGCCTAAAAAAAAAAAAAAAAAAAAGAAGAAGAAAAAGAGAAAGAGGGGGTGAAAAAGGAGAAAAGAAGAGAAGTAGGAGAGGAAAGGAAAGAAAAAGAAGAAAAGAAAAGGAGAGATGAAATACTGGCGGGATCCAGGGGGCTCAAACCGATATTGAAGAGAAACTGCTCCTTCAAGAGGTTGGGAAGAGAAGGAGTTGGATATTGGAGAGTTTTTGGGAGGCTTGAAGATCGTCCTCCCCCAGGCTGGAAACCCGACGGACGGAGTCCCTCGGAGAGCCCCAAGGGGCAACCCTAGCCTTAAGGTCGGGCATCGAACATAAAGAAACTTCTCCTTCCAGTTATGGATAGAAGAGGGGGCACCTTTCAGCAACCCCTTTCTACCGAACTGTGGGGAGAAGTACCATCAGTCCTTCGTCATGGGATGACGCTTGAAGGTGTAGAAGTATCTAAACAAGGAAAGGGTGGGCTGGACTTCAACTATACGACAAAGAGAGAGGAACCCTATCAAAAACCTAAAGGAGTTCAGTGCAACTGAAGCCAAAGAAATATCCAAAAATCGAAAAAGAGCAATGACAAAAGACGGAAGAGGAAGCTGAAGTCCGACACGGAAGGCCTCCTGGTACAGGCAGAAGCAGCCAGGGGGAGGGGCACTAGCCCGATCGGATGGGCCAGGAAGTTCCAGTTCGTACTCCGGAGAAACCCCATATTGAACTCTTATCAATTGGAGTTTGTCTGGAGTCAGAGAACAGGGAATGGTGTCCAGTGCAAAAACCGGATGAGGTTCAGCTCTAGCTACTAGTTCATCTACCGCCTAAGGACTTGGGGAGACCGAAACGGTCGAACTCCTAGAGCCGCTAGAAGAAGAAGCCCTGGAAGACATCTAGAATCCCACGGAGACCACTTACAGAGGAGAAATCCCTAAAAGTTGAGAAAAATCGCGGACAAGGTCTCGGGGGACTGACGTGCAGAGCAAGAGGAAGAAAGATCGAACGGCAAAAGGAAGAACAAAAAGAGGAAGGAGTTCCGAGACTAACCTAAGCAATTCGGAGAGGTGCAAAGGTGCAGAAATGGGGACAGCTCGAGAATCGCCTAAGGCTGGAAAGGGTGCTGAGAAAAATTGGAGTTCTCAGGGGGGAGAAAGGCGCCAGAACGAGACTGTCGGATAGAGCGAGACTCTTGGAGGGGGATGAGGGTTTAAATAGACCCTAGGATCCGGCATAATGATGTTTGTGAATCCCCTCTGACCGGTCTCTTTTCGTCGCGTGTCCCACTCACCACAATGGGCGGTTAAAAAGTGGCAGACGGCAGACAAAGCCTTTATTGCGTCGCACCTTGAGTGCCGTTCCGCTACAGGTTCCAAAAGAGCCTCTTCGGATCGCCTCGATTTGAAAAGACTTCAGCGCACGCGCATTGAATGCCAAAATATTTGAGGACGATTGAGTGCGGGCATCAAGGGAGCAACTTCGGCTGTGAAAATCTCTCTATACTTCCTTCATTCGAAATTCGAACTCGAAAGTAGGGGGACTGGTGTTAGGTATAAAATACCCACAGCCAAAGTTCTCAATAGGATAGACCCTCCCAAGACTCCTCCGGCTTCCGACTGCAGATGGTATCTCTCCGGACTTCTCCAACAGCCGGATTTCCACAGTGCTGACAGAATTCCCCCGACGGACGAACTCCCATTGCACCACCCGAACTTCTTCAACATGAGTTCCCCCAGTCATCTGTTGAGCCGCCCCAAGTGCTCCTGAGCTCCGCCGCCAGCCGACCTTCTACGACCATCGGCTGTTCCCTGAATCCCTTCCAGACTTCTTCCAGCCAGGTTCAACTCCAATCCGAACTACCTCGGACCTCGCCAACGGCCGAACATCACCAACGGCAGATTCCTACAACTATCAGATTCCATCCAGACTCCTACGGGAGCCGACTTCGTCCCCATCCTCAACTGCTGGAAGGCTTCGCCCGGACTCCTACGGGAGCCGGGCTCCGTCCTCGATCTCGACTGCTGGTAAGCTTCGTTCGGACTCCTAAGGGAGCCAGACTTCGCCCCTGACTTTAAGTGCAGGTAGACCCTGCCCGGACTCCTACGGGAGTCAGACCTCATCCCCGACTCGGACTGTAGGCAGACTTCGTCCGGACTCCTGTGGGAGCCGGACTTCGTCCCCAACCTCAACTGCTGGAAGGCTTCGCTCGGACTCCTACGGGAGCTGGGCTCCATCCTCGACCTCGACTGCTGGTAAGCTTTGTCCGGACTCCTAAGGGAGCCAGACTTCGCCACTGACTTTAATTACAGGTAGACCCTGCCCGGACTCCTACGGGAGCCAGACCTCGTCCCCGACTCCGGCTGCAGGCAGACTTCGTCCGGACTCCTACGGGAGCTAGACTTCATCCCCAACCTCAACTGCTGGAAGGCTTCGCCCGGACTCTTACGGGAGCCGGGCTCCATCCTCGACCTCGACTGCTGGTAAGCTTCATTCGGACTCCTAAGGGAGTCGGACTTTAATTGCAGGTAGACTTCGCCCGGACTCCTACGGGAGTCGGACCCCGTCCCCGACTCCGGTTGCAAGCAGACTTCGTCCGAACTCCTATGGGAGCCAGACTTCGTCCCCAACCTCAACTGCTGGAAGGCTTCGCCCGGACTCCTACGGGAGCCGGGCTCCATCCTCGACCTCGACTGCTGGTAAGCTTCGTCCGGACTCCTAAGGAAGCCAGACTTCGCCCCTGACTTTAATTGTAGGTAGAGCCTGCCCGGACTCCTACGGGAGTCGGACCTCGTCCCCGACTCCGACAGCAGGCAGACTTCGTCCGGACTCCTACGGGAGCCAGACTTCGTCCCCAACCTCAACTGCTGGAAGGCTTCGCCCGGACTCCTACGGGAGCCGGGCTCTATCCTCGACTGCTGGTAAGCTTCGTCCGGACTCCTAAGGGAGCCGGACTTCGCCCCTGACTTTAATTGCAGGTAGACCCTGCCCAGACTCCAACGGGAGCTGGACCTCGTCCCCTACTCCGGCTGCAAGCAGACTTCGTCTGGACTCCTGTGGGAGCCGGACTTCATCCCCAACCTCAACTGCTAGAAGGCTTCGCTCGGACTCCTACGAGAGCTGGGCTCCATCCTCGACCTCGACTGCAGGTAAGCTTCATCCGGACTCCTAAGGGAGCCGGACTTCGCCCCTGACTTTAATTGCAGGTAGACCTTGCCCGGACTCCTACGGGAGCCAGACCTCATCCCTGACTCCGGCTGCAGGCAGACTTCGTCCGGACTCCTACGGGAGCTGGACTTCATCCCCAACCTCAACTGCTGGAAGGCTTCGCCCGGACTCTTAAGGGAGCCGGGCTCCGTCCTCGACCTTGACTGCTGGTAAGCTTCGTCCGGACTCCTGAGGGAGCCGGACTTTAATTGCAGGTAGACTTCGCCCAGACTGCTATGGGAGCCGGACCCCGTCTCCGACTCCGGTTGCAGGCAGACTTCGTCCGGACTCCTATGGGAGCCGGACTTCATCCCCAACCTCAACTGCTGGAAGGCTTCGCCCGGACTCCTACCGGAGCCGGGCTCCGTCCTTGACATCAACTACTGGTAAGCTTCGTCCGGACTCCTAAGGAAGTCGAACTTCGCCCCAGACTTTAATTGTAGGTAGAGCCTGCCCGGACTCCTATGGGAGTCGGACCTCGTCCCCGACTCCAACTGCAGGCAGACTTCATCCGGACTCCTACGGGAGCTAGACTTCATCCCCAACCTCAATTGCTGGAAGGCTTCGCCCGGACTCCTACGGGAGCCGGGCTCCGTCCTCGACCTCGACTGCTGGTAAGCTTCATCCAGACTCCTAAGGGAGCCAGACTTCGCCCTTGACTTTAATTGCAGGTAGACCCTGCCCAGACTCCAACGGGAGTCGGACCTCGTCCCCGACTCCGGCTGCAGGCAGACTTCGTCCGGACTCCTACGGGAGCCGAACTTCGTCCCCAACCTCAACTGCTGGAAGGCTTCGCCCGGACTCCTACGGGAGCCGGGCTCCGTCCTCGACCTCGACTGCTGGTAAGCTTCGTCCGGACTCCTAACGGAGCTAGACTTTAATTGCAGGTAGACTTCACCCGGACTCCTATGGGAGCCGGACCCCGTCCCCAACTCCGACTGCAGGCAAACTTCGTCCGGACTCCTACGGGAGTCGGACTTCGTCCCCAACCTCAACTGCTGGAAGGCTTCGCCTGGACTCCTACGAGAGCCGGGCTCCATCCTCGACCTCGACTGCTGGTAATATTCGTCCGGACTCCTAAGGGAGCCGGACTTCGCCCCTGACTTTAATTATAGGAAGACTCCATCCGGACTCCTACGGGAGCCAGACCTCTCCTCAACTCCAATTGCAGGCAGACTCCATCCAGACTCCTACGGGAGTCGGACCTTGTCCTCAACTCTAATTGCAGGTAGACTCTGTTTGGACTCCTACGGGAGCCAGACCTCATCCTCAACTTCGATTGCAGGTAGACTCTGTCCGAACTCCTACGGGAGCCGACCTCGCCCCCAACTTCTACTGCTAGCAGACTTCGTCCGGACTCCTACGGGAGCCGGACTCTGCCCCCGACTCCGATCGCAGCCTGCCAGCAACATCCGAGCTCCTTTCAGATGGATAGCCACTTCTCTCCGCCAGGCGCCTCAACCGAGCTTCGGCCGATAGGCCTGGACCCCCTGGCAGGCCACAGTAACGGCTATGACTCTGCTCCACCTCCTGCGATGGATTCAGTGCGACTCCATCATTCCCTGGTGAGCTGCAGTAATGGCCACGACTCTGCTCCACTTCCTGCGATGGATATCGCGCGATTCCTCCATCCTCTGGCAAGTTGCGACAACGGACGCCGCTCCACTCCCCACGACAGACTCCATGTGGCATGTCCCGGTGATAGCCATGATTCCACTCCACTACTCCTCACAATAAACTCCTCCTGACCATGGACGGCCTACTGCCAGACGGTTATAAACATCGCTATCAGTCTGTTGCTCCCTCCACCTATAAAAGGGGGACCCCAGATACGTTATTTTCTAAGCTCTCATTTTTTACCTAAAACTCTGCTAAAATTTTCATTCGAACACTCCATTCTTGTTGAGGTAGAGAACTGACTTGAGTGTTGGAGGGTCTTGTCGGAGCAACCCCACCTCCAGTTTAGACTTCCTTTGCAGGTCCCGGAAGCGACCGCGACTCCCTCAACTCCAGCTTCTCCGACGCAGGCGGATTTTTGCACCAACAGTAAGGATCCATATACATAAGGTACCTTGGTGATCTCAGGTCAAAGAATCATTTGCACCACTCCCACTAGAGAACCATCTGTCAATATGCTATAAGGCTCTATCAGATGTTCTCTCTGTAGATCAGTTCAGTGAACTCATTCTCTAATGAGCATCTGAAAGAAGAGTGTCTATAAGCCAATCGTAAGTGTGTTGCGATGAAACTTTTTTTTATAATTTTTCAACTCATGTAATGATATTTATTATTTGATAATAAAATAAGATATTAATTCATCATATTAGTTACATCTTATTATGTCTAAGGTTATGATGAACCCAAAAGATTAGGATAATCATTTTAGGAGACATGAATGGGTCATGCTGGTGAGATCTAAAATTCTAAAATCCTAATCTTAAATATTTTTGATCGTAAGAATATTGAGTCAGAGATCAATATTCTGAATAGATTGGCACATCCTATGTATGCTCGATGGAGAGAGTGGCAGATCTCACTAGCCACTTGTGTATGGGACACTAATACAAAGATGTGGATACTCATTTGAGAAATGAGTCCACTGAATTGACTCGATGAAAGAGAACATCTTATGGAAGCCTTACTTGCATGTCAAAGATGGTTCTCTAAGTGGGAGTTGTGTAAATGATCCTTAGATGTGAGATCACTATGGAACTTTGTACACATAAACCCATATTTTTGTTCATACCAAGGTATGGCATTAAAAATGTATGGGATGTTCTGGATATGGTAGAGTGTGTATGAAGGTTGTGAGTAGGTCAACATGAAATCGATCATTCTTAATAAGAGGAGATTGCATCTTATGTATTCTCATTCCTAGATGACTTGAAAAAAACTTTTTGGTCAAAAATAGGATGGAGATTAGAAAGACTTTCTAATGCTTCTTCATCAAAGTTATCATTGGTTAATTGAGAATCGATATGAATAAGTGTTTGAGTTTGACATGATTCCATACTCATGAACATATTCAGGGTGCAGGGATGATCGAAGAATTGTATTGCATGATAACTTTTCATTGAAGGGTATATTTGGTATTTCAATCAAATACTATATCTTCTGAGTAGTCATGATATGTTGCTAGACATCAATCTTGACTTCTAGATTTAATTGAATTAAAAAATTTAATTCGATCATCAATTAGAAAGGATTCTAATTGTTAAACTCGGGTTAGCTAGATTGGACCTAAATCGATTAGATTGAAGTCTAATCAAATTAAGTCAACTTACACCTAGACTTATTACTAGCTAGATGTGAAATCCAATAGGTCACACACATATAAAAATTGGCCAAAGATTCTTTTGAAAAAGGTTGATTAAAATTTTGGATTCAATCAAGATTCCGATAAGCATGCTAGCATGTATGGAAATCCTAGCTCTTTTAGAGATCAATTTGATCTCATGTCTTACTGATTTGCTAGCCCAATTTGGTGGATATTTAGGTCAAATCAAGCCACCTAGAAGTAGCCAAAAAGAGGCACCATATCTGATGATTAACACCAAAAATCAAGAGTCCAAGTTGAGAAGGGCTCTTAGTGCAAATATGAAGAGCGCATGTGCTCTTTGGTTTTGGCATGCAGAACTAAGAATCCTTCTGCTTTGGGTCTCTAATTTTTATGACAACAAGATTAGATCATGAACCACCTAGCATACTTTTAAAGTATGAAAAATCCATCAAATTATGCATGAAATATTTCTTGGAACATTGCCACGTGCGTGAGAGTTTTTTTGGATGCATGAAGAGATATGAAGACTCCTTCTGTTTAAGGAGTCTTAAGCAACCTATTTTATCTGATAATTTTTCTAATAAGGATCATATTTAAGTGCTAATCTTGTGTGATAAATCTAAAAAATTATTAGATGTCGGAAGGTTGCTTTTGATGCCCTTTTCTGGGCATGCGCACATGCGATAGTGAGAAGGTACTCGCACGTCTCTCCAATAAAGAGTCCTTCTCAAGTTTAAACACTTATTCAATTGAGGCATCACTTGTTGATAGCCTTTCTATTTGAATCATGTGTTACATGGAAAAATTTAATGCTGATCTGAAGTCAAAAGAGATGCCAAATGTATCTCTTTCTGGGTGTGCATGCATGAGAGAGAATTGTTCGACGTATCACACTTTGAAGAGTCCTTCTGTTTGAAGACTCTCAAATAAGTGATATAAGAACTTGATATACTTTTCTAGATGAGGCATGCCTTCTCTATTGTTGCCTCATCTGGTGCTATAAAAAGGGGATGGCAGATGGATTGATTATTCAATTCTTACATCCCCTATCCACTCCCTCTCTCCCTCTCTTACAACTCTAAGGTTTACGACAAAGGCTTGTTCTTTTAAGACAAGGCTAATCCTAATAGCTCTAAGGATTTATGAGATCTAAAAAAAGGTGGTCAGAACTAGTGGGTAGTTCTGAGAGGTTCAGACTCAGGTATGAAGGAAGGTCTAATCAATTGGTGGCTAATCGAGTTCTAGGGGATACAACTCTTGAAGCAAGGTAAATGAGGAGCGCTGTCTTTGGTTCAATTTCTGTGTGAATTACCATTGGAGGGTAGACACTTAGATACCTCATAAAAATTAGATTAGTGCTATAGATATTTTTTTTATCTAAATTTATTTTAATTATACTTTGATTGATATAGTCAAGAATTTTTGGGCATTGGGATTTTCGGTGCATCGGATATTTTGAATGAAAATTTTAAACACCTAATCCTTCCACTGCACCACCAAATCCAACAGTGGTATCAGAGCCTACCTTGATCTATATAATCAAAGGTTAAATTATTATCTTGATGGTGATCAAGCATGGGTTTTTGGTTTGGTTCAAGTCGAGTCAAGGGTTGAACCTGATTAAACATCCAAACCCTAGCATATCTTAGAGATATGTTTTAAATATAAAATACATGATGTATGTATAGAATCTTTTTTAGTAGCTTAGTACCCTAATTGGGGTTCATCACCAGGCCGTCCGATCGTAAGACCAAGTAGAGTTCAGGGACCTTCTCTTCCTATTTCATAGGGTACTTTTATGGTATATAGGGGTGTCACTGTGATGTCCCAAGAAAAAAAATTACAAAAAAATTATTTTGTGTTTATGCATGTTATTAAAACTTCATGCGTATATGATATGCTTGAGATGCTTAGTTATAATCATATTATATGATTATGATTTCATATCTTAGAGATATGTTGGATGCTAGATTTAGTTGTTATGTTTGTTAAGATACAACTATAATAGTGCATCATTGTGATTGATTAAATTAGGATATGCATGAGACCATTAAAGCTCTCATAAAAATTATATTAAGTCATAGTATTGTGAACCAATAGCTGATCTATTTTCTTATCGATTAATCAATTGATGTCTAAGGATGGTTATTTAATTGGTTCCGTTACTAGTCTGGCCAATTTTATTAGTGTCTAAAAAAAACAATAGGAGGACCCCCACCAATCTTAACACTTTTCTGACTAATTAGATTAGTTCAAATCTTGAATGAAGGTAGCTCAGTATTTTGAACACTACATATATCTTCCTCCATGCCTAGTCAATATCCTATCAAAAATTATTATAGATTTATTGTGATATCCACAATACTTGCTATGGAGATTGATATGGATTTATCTTGGTGCATAGCAGATGCTTTATAGCATATTTTGGATATATTGCTTTATTTTGATATCTACAAGGACAGTATTTTTTAGATATGACTATATAAAATGAAAGATCTAACTTAACTAAAAGTACTATAGTTTGTTGTGATATCCACAAGATTATGAGTATTTTTAGAGGCAAGGTTTATGTTGAGAGTTGTATGAGATGCAATTGGATAGATTTTCTTACCTTTGAACTCATTGAGGTTTGTTGTGATATCCACAAGGCTTCAATAAGAGATTAGGATCTCAACCTCATTAAGAAATCAGATTAGAATTTCTCGTTTACCATAGGAGAGGGCTATGGTATCCGATAAAATAATGGGAGACATAACTAGTTTTAAAAGTCTTCTTCTAGTTATGCATGTCAAATATGAGTGGTCTACTTATACTATTATTCTTATTTATGCAGATTTAAGTTTGCATTATGGTCTTTTTATTTTCACTGCATAACATCATAGATAAAAATATGTTGATCGATCCTAACTATGTGGATTGGTTGAGAAACTTGCAAATTAGATTTGTATCGGAGAAGAACTCTGATATTTTGGATATTTCTGACCATGGATCGGTCAGTAATAATGAGAAGGTAAAAGATGTCCATATGGATATTAGCTGTTCATTTTATGATAAATTTAGACATTGGGAGTATAATTACAAGAATAATCTTGCAAGTTTGAAGCAGGGTGCAAGTACAACACCAACAGGTGTGTATATGATACGGATCTATTTTTTATTGAGTGGCTCAGACTCTGATACTTAGATATTAAATACCGTCTATAGATCGTATATTTATAATTCATTACAGTGACTATAGAATATCAAATATCTGAAAAGAGGTGACCTTGAGCTCTATGGTGCAAGTGGAGAGTCCATTAGCGCAGAGACTGTAAAAACATGTATGCTTGATTTGCCTTCGGACAAAATTTTAGAATTCAAAGACTATTATTACATACCAAAGATCATTAAAAATATTATTTCTATACCTTTGTTATTAAAATAAGATTATGAAATAAGGCTAATGGGAGATGGATGCTCTATTTTTTTTTTAATAAATTTTATGACAGTGATTATATTGATAATAATCTTTTAATTCTTACACTCAATAAAAATATTTTTTATATTAAAAAATATGAAAAAATAAAAAAAGATATGAATATCACATATCTCTGGCATTACCACCTTGGTCATATTAGTGAGTTAAGGATAAATCAGTTATACAAAGAAAAAAATTTGACCCGTATAATTATAAATCATTGAAAACTTGTGAATCTTATCTCATGGGTAAGATGACCAGACTCCATTTTCTGAACGTGGAGAGAGGGCGAATGAGTTGTTAGCCCTAGTACATATAGATATGTATGTGGACCGATGACAACACAGGCTAGAGGAGGATACTATTATTTTATCACCTTTACAGATGATCTATTAAGATTTGGATATGTATATCTTATGAAACATAAATCCGAAGCCTTTGATAAGTCAAGGAGTATCAATGTATGGTCGAGAAACAAACTAAAAAAATATCAAGGTTCTTCAATCTGATCAAAGAGGAGAATACTTATCCAGTAAATTTTTTGATCATCTTAAAAGTAAAGGTATTCTCTCTGAATGAAACCCTCCTTATACACTCCAGTTGAATGCTGTAGCAGAAAGGAGAAATCGTACTTTGATGGATATGGTGTGTTCATGATGTGGTTCACTAATCTTCCAATATCTTTTTGAGGATATGCCCTAAAGACTGTCACATATATTTTAAATAGGATTCCTTCAAAGTCTGTTGCAAGCACACCATATGAGATATGGAAGAGAAGGAAGCCTAATCTTAAACATCTTAAGATTTGGGGCTGTTCTGCTTATATCAAAAATATTTTTGGACATAAGCTTAGTGCTAAATCAGATAAATATAGGTTTGTAGGGTATCTTAAGAAAACTAATGGATTCTATTGTAGGAACCAGATCTAGGGTTTCAAGGTTAGATCTTGAAATTTTTTTAAGATCAGGCAGCGGAAGATTAAAATAAATCAAAATTTATTTTTTAAAACTAGAGAATCCCTAGATCTAAGATTCTATTACATGATTATTACATAGCATTAAATCAAAAATTAAAATATATAGAGCATGAGCTACATGTTGATCATATCAACATGTTTCTATACTATATCTAATGTATGTATTCTACAATAAATCAGATCTATTACCTTGCAAATTAGATGTCTAACCTTACTGATCTGGGCTTGAGGATGATGTTGCAAACCGTACATGCATCCGATCTCTAAAGTCGTCCACACGAGCCTACGAATCTCGATCAGAAGTCCTGCTTCAGAAAATCAGCACAGTATGCTAGTACTGCACTGATCCTTTTTGATGGTTGATCAGGTGCCTCCTTCTTCTTGATTTGGGCTATTCCAAAGATGAGAAGTAGAAAGAGGAGTTTTAGATCTGAGATGCTCTCAGAAAAAACTCAAGATGGAGGAAGGAAAGAGATGAAACTAACAACCCTAGAAGAAAACCCTCTTCTTCTTCTCTTTACTCTCTCCTAGACACCCTATCTTGTGTCCATTATATCTCCATGACCCAAAGATATTTCTCTCTAATTTTTGGATGCCCTAAAGGTCTCTCAAATCTTTGTGTTCTAAAAAAATTTCATGAATAAACATATTTTATAGAGAGAGATATGATAGAGTCCTTATCTAAGTCAAATACTTAGTCAAGGCTTACCCAAACATGGCAAGATAAGGGGCGCCCAACTCTTAGGTGCCTTCTCCTTATTTTCATGCATGGACCACCAGAAAAGAATGCACAATGTGTACCCTAAAATTTATGAAAATCTCAAAAAAAAATTGGGTAAATTCGATGCAAAAATGAAAGAGTTTTGGATTTCTAAAACTCTATCTCATAGAATTTGAAATCCAAACTTATTCCTACTTTGATTTGATCCGCAACCACTTTTCATGTATGAAAGAAAAGAGGAAACCTTTTGGACATAGAAAAGACCTGGGAGAGGGCTTTTGTCGCACAAAATAAGAGGATATTGGTATGGAATAAGAGAGAGGGCGTGGGGGGGGCTTATGTGGCGCAAGGTGGAATCCTAGTCTTACTAGGATTCTGTCTTATGACTTATTTTAATTTGGTTTCTCAAATCAAATCAAACTAAAATTAGATCAACCCAATTAAAATAGGTCTTAACCCAATTAATAATCTAATTTAATTAGATTAAATTAGATTTAATATCTAATTTAATTTTCTAATCAAATTAGAAATCAGGTTGACCCAAGTTCTAATTGAACTAGGACTAGTTTTTTTTCCTTGCACTTGGCTTATCCAATAAACCAATTGAACTTGATCCAATCAAGCCCAAACTAAATCTAATTAAATCATATTCAATTAGACTTAATCTCAGTCCATTGGCTTAATCAAATTAAGTCAATTAGTAATCGAATTGCTAATCGATCCTCCTGCAACACTTGCACTAGGTTAAATGTCAATCGTATTGATCATTTAACCCTAGAACGATTCTTAATCGTTGATCAACCATCCGATCGGATCATGAAATTTAATGTGTGATCTCATAGGTTCAAACCTAAGCTGGTAGCATAGAAATAAATTTTTGTACCAATCGAAGTGACCATCTAGCAACGGTACCCGACGACTGGATAGGTCGAATGTGTAGAACAACATCCTTAGAACCCATACGGATATAGTTTCCATATAATTCATCCCCTTGACCAAAATGATCATAGGACACCTCAGAGTTCAAATGTCAACTCTGATCAGGTTGTCCACATTGTATTTCAAAATATCAAATCCATCTGATGGATTACCCTGGCCAAGATTTTGCTAAATTGAAATACAGTGACTCATTCTTCTCTAACTCTTGGAGTGGTCAATCCCATCTCGATCACACTCTGACTTTGCAAGTACTTGACTATGCCCAGAAGCCTTCCGTCATTGAATTAGAAATTCAGTTAGTCCAGTACCAAAGCATAGTGAGTTGCTTGCAAGTCACTGAGGTGATCTCAGATCTAAGGGATACTTGTACCTATATCCCATCAGAGACATTCTCGATAGCAGAATGCTCTGGAGTTGGTCATATTCAATAATGATGTACCCTTACATTTCACCTGTATGCCACACCAGTGTCTCCACACTCTTTGGTTAAGAGGACAACCAACCCATATGGCCTATAGCGACCTATGCTCGATAGAAGCTGTCATCCTTATTAACAGCCTATCATTTGGTCGTGAACAGTTTTAAGGACTAATCGATAAATCTTCTCTTTATCGAATCTAAATAGTCCTAAGGACTTCATCATAACAACGGAGTACATTAGAAGATGAAAGCTTATGATGAAAATATCAAATATATTTTATTTATTAACAAATCAATTACCATACAAGATTGCTCAACCATTAACAGACTGACGATTGGTTTTTGGGATATATTTTCCAACAACTCCCACTTGTCCTAAAGCCACTCGGCACAGTATCTAATACCCATCTTCGATTGTGGTTGTCGAACTCCTTTATCACCAGGACTTTAGTGAAGGGGTCGGTCAGGTTCTCCTTTCCATCGATCTTTTGAAGGTCGATGTCACCTCGATCCACGATCTCTCAGATCAGGTGGAAGCGATGCAAAATATACTTCATCCACTGGTGTGCTTTGGGTTCCTTCATCTGAGCTATGGCACCAGTACTGCCGCAGTAGAGCAGGACCAAACCATCGAGGGAGAGTGCTACTCCAGCTCGGTGATGAATTTTCTCAGCCACAGCTTCCTTCGCAGCATCCGATGCTGCGATATACTCTGCTTCACAAACAGAGTCTGCCACGGTATACTGCTTGAAACTCTTCCAGCAGATAGCTCCACCATTCAGAGTAAAGATATAACCCGACACGCTTCTGCTGTCATCATGGTCAGATTGAAAGTTGGAGTCTGTGAACCCCACAAGTTTTAGATCTGACTCGCCATAAACCAACCATTGGTTTTTAGTATTTTTCAAATACTTAAGGATGGCTTTAACCACTTTTCAGTGATTTTCTCTAGGATCAGATTGGTATCTACTTACTACTCGTAATGAGTATGCCACATCTGATCTTGTACATGTTATGGCGTACATGATAGATCCCACGGTCGAAGCATATGGGACTCTACTCATATGCTCTCTCTCTTCAAAAGTTGTCGGACAATCCTTCTTAGAGAGAGAAATTTTATGGCCTATCGATAGATAGCCCTTCTTGAAATTCTCCATGCTGAACCTCTTCAGCACAGTGTCTATGTACATGGACTGGGATAGCCCAAGCATCTTTTTAGATCTATCCCTATAGATCTTCATCCCTAGGATGTAGGATGCTTCCCCCAAGTCCTTCATGGAGAACTACGATGACAACCAAACTTTTATTTCCTGTAGTGCGGGGATGTCATTCTCGATTAAGAGAATGCCATCCACATATAAGATAAGGAATACCATAACTGGACCATTTGTCCATTTATAGATGCAGGGCTCTTCTCCTTTCTTAATGAAGCCATACATTTTGATCACCTTATCAAAATGCATGTTCCAACTCCGAGAAGCTTGCTTCAATCCATAAATGGATCTCTGAAGCTTGCACACCTTGGACTCATCTGTGGATGTAAACCCCTCAGGTTGTATCATATATACGTCTTCGGTCAGCTCTCCATTCAGAAAAGCTATTTTTACATCCATTTGTCAGATCTCATAATTCAGATGGGCAGCTATTGCAAGCATTATCCGAATGGATTTGAGCATTGCCACAGAAAAAAATATCTCATCATAGTCAATATCATAACGTTGATGATACTCCTTGGCAACCAGATAGTTTTTATAGGTCTCCACCTTTCCATCTGTGCCTCTTTTCCTTTTGAACACCCATTTACACCCAATGGGTTTAACCCCTTCAGGTGGGTCAACCAATGTCCATACATCGTTGACCTTCATGGACTCCATTTTGGATTTCATGGCTTCAAGCCATTTCTCAAAATCAGGTCTCTGCATTGCATCCATATAGGTGATTGGATCCTCATCGTTCTTATCGAGTTCGATGGGATCACCGTCTCGAACCAAGAAATTATAGTATTTGTCCGACTGATGCGGTACTCTACCAGATCGCCTTAATGGTGTAGGTACATTGGGTTTCGGATCTGATCTAATCAAATCTAACTCAGGTTCAGCTATTAGTGTCGGTCCTTCTACCTGTTGAACTTTAAAAAGTTCAACCTTAGAGGCAATGGTTCCTTCACCAAGGAACTCTTTTTCTAAAAAGATTGCCTTAAGACTGACGAACACCTTTTGTTCATCAGCATGGTAGAAAAAATATTCTTTGATCTCTTTGGGGTACCCTATGAATGTGCATTTGTCAGACCTAGGTCCAAGTTTGTCTGTGACTAATCGTTTGACATAGGCCGGGCACCCCCAGACCCTAAGGTGTGAAAGTGCTGGCTTACACCCTGTCCATATCTCATATGGAGTCTTAATTACAGACTTACTTGAAACCCTATTTAACAGATAACAGGTCGATTCGAGTGTATATCCCCAGAAGGATATCGGCAATCTGGCAAAACCCATCATGGATCGGACCATGTCTAACAGAGTCTGATTTCTCCTTTCAGACACACCATTATGCTGTGGTGTTCTTGAAGGAGTCCATTGGGAGAGAATCCCATTCACTCCTAGATATATGAGAAACTCACTAGAAAGATATTTCCCTCCTCGATCAGATCAAAGAGTTTTAATGCTCTTCCCAGTTTATTTTTCTACTTTACTTCGGAATCGTTTGAACATTTCAAATGAATCCGACTTATGTTTCATCAGATAGACATATCCATATCTGGATAGATCATCCATGAAAGTTATGAAGTAGAAATATCCACCTCTAGCACTTGTGCTCATGGGCCCACATACATCAGTATGTACTAGGCCCAAGAGCTCAGTAGCTCTCTCATCTTTTCCAGTAAAAGGTGACTTGGTCATTTTACCAAGAAAACAGGACTCACAGGTTGGAAGTAATTCACAATCACTGACTTCGAGGATTCTCTCTTGAGTCAACCTGTTTATTCTGTTCTTGTTTATATGACCTAGCCTACAGTGCCATAAGTAGATATCTGACACACTATCTAATCTAGGGTGCTTGCCAGTTGAATAGACTACATTAACAGGTTGTGATAACATATACACACCATTGTTCAAATATCCACAAAAAATAGTAACACCATTCATAATGATATTACAAACTTATTTTTTTATTAAAATTTCATAATCATTTTTGGCCAGAAGGCCTACAGAAATGATATTTAAAAAGAAACTGGGACAGAAATGACAATCATTAAGAACAACGATATAGGATTCAAATACAAGTTTCAAGATTTCTAATGCTAGAACTGAAACTGGTCTTCCATCTCCAACATTCAGAAACCTCTCACCTTGCTCGAATCTCCTACTAACCTGCAACCCCTGCAACGAATTACAAATATGGTAAGGGCTATCAATATCCAATACCCAATCAGTTATATCACAAATAAAGAAATTACAAAGAGTTATCATATAAATACCTTGCCCAGCAACAACTTGTTGCTTTCTCTGCCTGTTCGGGTCTAGGGAGGCAATGTACTGGGGATAGTTCCTCTTCCAGTGCCTCCGCTTCTTGCAAAAGAAATATTCAGCTTGACTCTTATCGGGCTTGATCTTTTTGGTCTGGCCCTGCACTATGTCCCAGCCTGAACTTACACCTTTTTCACTTTCTTCTTCTTGTTCTTCTTCCCTTTCTTAAAGGGTTGAGAACCAGAAGACGAACCTCCCACTAAGTTCACCGACTCCTTGTGGAGTTGGTGATCCTTCTCAAAATTCTGAAGCAACCCAAATAACCCATGGTAGTTCACTTCAGGCTTTGTTATTCTATAATGAGTGAGGAATGGGAGATAAGACTTGGGCAGCGAGTTTAGTATTGCATCCTTCCCAAGCTGCACATGCAAGAGAAAGCGAAGCTTGCTCAATCATTCCATCAGCTCGATCATGTACAATACATAATCAGTGATAGAGATACCATCCCGCATTTTGGCATTGAAGATGGCACAACTAGTCTTGTGCCTCTTCATGTCATCAGGTGTGCCAAAGGCATCCTCCAATAATTGAAGCATGTCCTTTGGCTGAGCCATCTTGAATCTGCGATTGAACTCATCGCTCATGGCAGCCAGCATGATACAACGCACCGTGGTCTGATCACTAAGCCACTTCTATTAAGTGTCTTTGACTGTTCCACGTGCATTGGCAGCTGGCTCTTCAGGTGCAGGATCCATTATCACATATAAGATCCGTTCATGCTCCAGGACTATCTTCAACTTTCGATACCAGCTACTGAAGTTGGTTCTCACCAACTTATCATTGTTCAACAATGATCGGAGTGATAGGAAAGTGGCCATATCTGCACAAAGAAAAACCATAACCTAATTAGTAATTGATTCATTAAACCTAAAGATTTGAATTTTAATCAAAAGGTTTCTCTCACTATTTTATTCGAATTGGTAGCCTCTACCTTCAATTTGAAGAATTATCCTAATTCTTTAGTGGGTACTAGAATCTACTTAGACTGTACACAAGCCCAACTTTGATTGGCCAACCCATGTACATCTAAGGGTAGGTTTGAAGAAAAAACTGCCTTTTTCCTTGTAGGATCTTCCAGATTTCATCAAATTTGGAGTGGAATAATTTAAAAAAAAAATTATCCTACATTTATTTTAGATCTAAATCTTTAGATCTAATTTTATTATCTGATATTAATTCAAAAATAAATCTAAAAATATGAGGAAACATGAAATACCTCAAGGGTAATCTGATTACCCTGTAGATGATCGCAGCAAGCCTGAGGTTCTGATTTAGCCACGCAATCGTCTAGCCTCTACTAGTATCCACTCAGGTAGGATCTAGATCATCTTCTCCTTGCAAATCTCTACTCCAAAAATCAAAATTAAATCTAATTAGAAAGATCTTCAAAAGTCTTCCTGAAGTTGGAGCAGTAGCCTGTCGAAGAAGTCCTACAGCCTTCCAGTTCAAGACGTCACCACTCCTTGATCTTTCACCAGATGGATGTCCAACTCCTTGGACATGAAGAGGAGAGGGAGAGATTTAGATGGGATGTGGAGAAGAGGAAAAGGGGCAGCAGCTTTGATAGGTTTTGTGCAATCTAATAAAACCCTAGGCTCATACAAGGTTTATATAGACCCTGCTGCGCTGCACAGTTCCACATCATTCGACCAATCAAAAAATTCTAATAAATCCAAAAAAATTTGATTGATGGAGTGATATCATCTGATCCTATCAGATAAGAACCTCCACTCTCTCTCCTATGTTGGCACCATCTTTGGATAAGCACAAGGAAGGTTGGCACCAACAAGTCCATGTTGATCAAGACTCTTCATCCTTATCCATTTGGGGTGCCCACTTAATCCAATTGGACTCATGCCATAATCTAATTATGGCACCCAATTTAATATGAATTTGGCATGTGGACACTCCATAAAAATATTTCAATGAGCTCTTGCCAAGTGGCCTTCAGTTTAAGACCCATATATTAACATTTGACAGATGTCCTAAAATAAAAATGGCAGATGACAGAAATTAGCAGGTGTTGTCTTAAATTCATCTCATGAATTAAGACAAGACTTTTTTGAGCTGGACAAGCTTCATTTAGATTGAGAGAAACTTTCTTAAGATTCTCTGGATGAGTCAAATCATATTTGGCTCAGTCGAGATAGAAAATATTACACGAGGAGAAAGTTAGGCTCAATCGTGTGCTAGCACGATTTTTTTGAACCTAATTGGATCTAATCTAAATCAATTGGGCTAGCCCAATTGATGACATCCACATCCTAACCCTTATTAGTATGACCAAGTTAGGTTTAATTCTATATGGTAATGAGACATGTCGTGATCTCATCATCGACATCATCGAAACTCCTTTCGATGGATCAAAACTCTTCTGTTTCAGACAATTAGAATGATCGATCATCAAGATCATTCTAATTGCTTCTAAAATCCACTAGTGACACCTAGCAGTATATGGTGGCAACCTATTAGAACTGAAGATGAACCTCTCGGTGTAGCTACCTATGTGATTGAGTTCCTCTATCATGAGTGCCGACTGAATTAGGGTTAAGGTAAACTCGTCAAACCCAACATCAGTCATATGAATCAATCAATCAATCCGAGTCTGATGTGAAACACTAATGGAAAACTCTTTTTCCATTATTTTACTCTACCATGGCCATGGACTTAAGGACTTGATCTTTCGATCATCATAGGACTACTCCTCTCATCTACCGAGATTGATAGATCCCATCTTGGTGCGATCTGGTTCCTACAATTTCAACTTTAAACAATTTTTTTGCACAAAAATTATTAATAAAGAGATTTTATTTCAGATTTAAACATCTTTTAAATCTAATAAATCATAAATTTAATCTAGATTATATCTAACAAATTTATGATTAAAGATAGATCTACAAGAACTAGGACAACCTTTGCACTGTAAGGGGTAAACCTTACAGCAGGACAATCTTAAAGTTCATGATTGATCTAAAATTTAATTTTAGATTTAATAATTAGATTATAAATTAAATATAATCTAAAAAATAATCTAAGCATGTATAAATAATCATATAATAAATAATCTGGCTCTGATACCAATTGTAGGAACCAGATCTAGGGTTTCAGGGTTAGATCTTGAAATTTTTTCAAGATCAAGCAGCGGAAGACTAAAATAAATCAAAATTTATTTTATAAAATTAGAGAATTCTTAGATCTAAGATCCTATTACATGATTATTATATAGCATTAAATCAAAAATTAAAATATATAGAGCATAAGCTACATGTTGATCATATCAACATGTTTCTATACTACATCTAATGTATGTATTAAACAATAGATCAGATCTATTACCTTGCAAGTTAGATGTTCTAATCTTGCTGATCTGAGCTTGAGAATTATGTTGCAAACCACACATGCATCCGGTCTCTAGGAGTCATCCACACGAGCCCACAAATCTCATCAGAAGTCCTGCTTCAGAAAATCAGTACAGTATGTTAGTACTACGCTGATCCTTCTTCGATGGTTGATCAGGTGCCTCCTTCTTCTTGATTTGGACTCTTTCAAAGATGAGAAGTAGGAGGAGTTTTAGATCTGAGATTCTCTTAGAAAAAACTCAAGATGGAGGAAGGAAAGAGATGAAACTAACAACCCTAGAAGAAGACCTTCTTCTTCTTCTCTTTACTCTCTCCTAGACACCCTGTCTTGTATCTATTATATCTCCATGACCCAAAGGTCTTTCTCTCTGATTTTTGGATGCCGCAAAGGTCTCTCAAATGTCTGTGTCTAAAAAAATTCATGAAGAAACTCATTTTATAGAGAGAGATATGATAGAGTCCTTGTCTAGGTCAAACACCTAGTCAAGGTTTATCCAAACATGGCAAGATAAGGGGCGCCCAACTCTTGGGTGCCTCCTCCTTATTTTCATGCATGGACCACCAGCAAAGGATGCACAATGTGTGCCCTAAAAGCCATGAAAATTTCAAAAAAAATTTGGATAAATTCGGTGCAAAAAAGAAAGAGTATTGGATTTCTAAAACTCTATCTCATAGAATTTGAAATCCAAAATTATACCTACTTTGATTTGATCCACAACCACTTTTCATTTATGAAAGAAGAGAGGAAATCTTTTAGATATAGGAAAGACCTGGAAGAGGGCTTTTGTCGTACAAAATAAGAGAAGATTGGCATGGAATAAGAGAGAGGGTGCGGGGGGGGCTTATGTGGCACAAGGTGGAATCCTAGTCTTACTAGGATTCTGTCTTATGACTTGTTTTAATTTGGTTTCTCAAACCAAATCAAACCAAAATTAGATCAACCTAATTAAAATAAGTTTTAACCCAATTAAAAATCTAATTTAATCAGATTAAATTAGATTTAATATTTGATTTAATTTTCTAATCAAATTAGAAATTAGGTTGATCCAAGTCCAAATTAAACTAGGACTAGTTTTTTTTCCTTGCACTTGGCTTATCTAATAAATTAATTGAACTTAATCCAATCAAGTCCAAACTAAATCTAATTAAATAATATTCAATTAGACTTAATCTCAACCCATTGGTTTAATCAAATTAAGCCAAGTAGCAATCGAATTACTAATCGATCCTCCTGCAATACTTGCACTAGGTTAAATGTCAATCGTATTGATCATTTAACCCTAAAATAATTTTTAATCATTGATCAACTATCTGATCGGATCATGAACTCTAATGTGTATGACCTCATAGGTTTGAACCTAAATCGGTAGCACAGGAATAAATTTCTATACCAATCGAAGTGACCATCTAGCAATGGTACCCGACGATCGGATAGGTCAAATGTGTAGAACAACATCCTTAGACCATGCGGGTATAGTTTTCATATAATTCATCTCCTTGACCAAAATGATCATAGAATACCTTAGAGTTCAACTGTCAACTCTGATCAAGTTGTCTATGTTGTATTTCAAAATATCAAATCCATCTGATGGATTATCCTGGCCAAGGTTTTGCTAAATTGAAATACAGTGACTCATTCTTTTCCAACTCTGGAGTTGTCAATCCCATCTCGATCATACTCTGACTTTGCAAGTACTTGACTATGCCCAAAACCCTTTCGTCACTGAATTAGAAATTCAGTTAGTCTAGTACCAAAGCACAGTGAGTTGCTTGCAAGTCATTGAGGTGATCTCAGGTCTAAGGGATACTTGTACCTATATCCCATCAGAGATATTCTCGACAGCAGAATGCTCTAGAGTTGGTCCGTTCAATGATGATGTACCCTTACATCTCACCTGTATGCCATACCAGTATCTCCACACTCCTTGGTTAAGAGGACAACCAACCCATATGGCCTATAGCGACCTATGCTCGATAGAAGCTGTTGTCCTTATTAACAGCCTATCATTTGGTCGTGAACAGTTTTAAAGACTAATCGATAAATCCTCTCTTTATCGAATATAAATAGTCCTAAGGACTTCATCATAACAACGGAGTTCATTAGAAGATGAAAGCTTATGATGAAAATATTAAATATATTTTATTTATTAACAAATCAATTACCATACAAGATTTCTCAACCATCAACAGGCTGATGATTGGTTTTTGGGATATATTTTTCAACAACTATTTCTACTATCCTACTGAACAAAAAATATTTGTTAGTAGGCATTCTACTTTCTTAAAAAATGAATTCATCCAAAAAGGAGGCAGTGGGAGGAATATTGAACTTACAGAAGTTTATGATCTACAAACCGATCCAAAAATACTTATGGTTGAACCACAAGAAGATCCTCAATGAGAAGTATCTAGGGATGAGGTACATTTACAATACACCCCTTCTCTTTAAAGATTAGATAGAGTGCGTCAAGCACCTCTAAGATATGATTTTGTCATTGAGAATGATAATTCGATCAATATCATTCAGGATGATGATCTACTAACCTATTCGAAAGCTGTCATGAGTAAAGACATAAATAGATGGTTGGAAGCCATGAAATCTGGGATAGACTCGATGTATACCAATCAAGTATGGATCTTGGTTGATGCACTTGAGGGTGTGACTCCAATAGGATGCAAGTGGATCTTCAAAAAAAAGATCGAAGCAGATGGCCAAGTAGAAACCTACAAAACTAGATTGGTGGCGAAGGGTTTCAGACAAAGGTAAAAAATTGACTATGATGAAACCTTCTCACTAGTGGCTATGCTCAAGTCCATCCAGATTTTGCTTGCTATAGCAGCATACTACGATTATGAGATCTGACAGATGGATATTAAAATTGCATTCCTCAATGGTAATCTAGAGAAAGAGATCTATATGACTCAGCCAGAGGGATTTATCTCAAGTGGGAGAGCAAATCAAGTATGCAAGCTAAAGAGATCCATTTATGGATTGATGTAGGCTTCGAGGAGTTGAAACATTCGATTTAATATGACAGTCAAAAAATTTGACTTTATCAAAAATAAGGATGAACCATGTGTATATAAGAAGATAAGTGAGAGTGTTGTTGTCTTCTTGATTCTATATGTTGATGACATATTGCTTATTGGGAATGATATCCCATTGATGCAATCGATCAAGACTTAGCTATCGAATAAGTTTTTCATGAAAGACTTGGGTGAAGCATCCTATATACTGAGTATAAAGATCTATAGAGATAGATCTAAAAAGATGTTAGGCTTATCTCAGTCATGGTATATAGATCTCATATTAAAGAGGTTTAATATGGAGGCAAATAAGAGAGGCTACCTACCTGCAAGTCATGGTATACATCTCTCTAAGAAAATATATCCTAAGACACCAGAAGAGAGGAAGAAGATGAATAAAATCCCTTATGCTTCAACTGTGGAGTCAATTATATATGCCATGCTATGTACCAGGCCTGATGTAGCTTATGCTTTAGGCATAGCTAGTAGATTTCAAGATGATCTATGAGAGGATCATTAGAAAGTTGTGAAAAATATTCTGAAGTACCTAAGAAGAACTAAAGATATTTTTTTCATATATAGAGGAAGATTAGAGTTAAAACTAGAGGGATATACAGATTCTAATTTTTAATCTGATCCAGATGATAGCAAATCAATATCAAGATATGTATTTATCCTAAATGGTGGGACAGTGAGTTGGAAGAGTTCTAAGCAGCAAACAGTAGCTGACTCAACTACTAAGACAGAGTATATCGCTGCTAATGAAGCCGCTAAGAAAGCTGTTTGGATGAAGAAGTTTATCATAGAATTAGGAGTCATTTTTGAGATTGAAGGATCAGTGCAACTCTATTGTGATAACACTGGAGCCGTTATTCAAGCTAAAAATTCTAAGTCTCATCAAAGATCCAAACACATCCGCAGACGCTTCCATCTCATTTGAAAAAAAATAGAAAGACAAGATGTTGTCCTTGAATGAGTAGATACAAAGAATAATATAGTAGACCCATTTACTAAGGCCATACCACAGTAGCTATTTGATCGTCATCTTGATTGTATAGGATTGAGATACAAAGGTGATTGACTTTAGTGTAAGTGGGAGATTGAAAGAAAAGTGCCCTATAAGCCAATCGTAAGTGTGTTGCGATCAAACTTTTCTTTGTAATTTTTCAACTCATGTAATGATATTTATTATTTGATAATAAAATAAGATATTAATTCATCATAATAACTGCATCTTATTATGTATAAGATTATGATGAACCTCAAAGATTAGGACAATAATTTTAAGAGACATGAATGGATCATGCTGGTGAGACCTAAAATCCTAAAATCTTAATCTTAAATAGTTTTGATCGTAGAAACATTGAGTCGAGGATTAATGTTCTAGATAGATTGGCACATCCTATGTATGCTCGATGGAGAGAGTGGTAGATCTCATTAGCCACTTATGTATGGAACACTAATCCAAGGATGTGGGTGCTCATTTGAAAAATGAGTCTACTGAATTGACTCGATGAAAGAAAATATCTTATAGAAGCCTTACTTATATGTCAAAGATGGTTCTCTAAGTGAGAGTTATGCAAGTGATCTTAGACCTGAGATCACCATAGAACCTTATGCACATGAACCCATATTTTGGTTCATACCCAGGCATGATATTAAGATATGTACGAGGTATTCTGGATATGATGAAGTGTGTATGAAGGTTGTGAGTAGGTCAATATGAAATCAATTACTTCTAGTAAGAGGAGATCGCATCCTGTGTATTTCATTTCTAGATAACTCAAAAAAATTCTTTTGGCCAAAAATAAAAAAGAGATCAGAAAGAGCTTCTAATGCTTCTTCATCTGAGTCATCGTTGGTTAATTGAAAATCGACATGAATATGTATTTGAGTTTGACATGATTCTATACTTATGAACATATTTAGGATGCAGAGATGATCTAAGGATTGTATTACATGGAAACTTTCCACTAAAAGATATATTTGATATTTCTATCAAATTTTATATCTTCTAGGTAGTCATGATACGTTGCTAAACGTCAATCTTGACTTGTAGATTTGATCTAATTAAATAGTTTAGTTCGATCACTAATTAGAAAGGGTTCTAATTGTTAAGCTTAGGTTAGCTAGATTGGACCTAAATCGGTTAGATTGAAGTCTAATCAAATTAAGTCAACTTACATCCAAACCTACTGTTGGCTAGATATAGAACCCAATGAATCACATACATATGAAAGTTGGCCAAGGGTCTTTTGAAAAAGGTTGATTAAAATTTTGGATTCGATCAGGATTCCGATAAGCATGCTAGCACATGTGGAAACCTAGCTCTTTTGAAGATCAATTTGGTCTCATGCCTTGCGATTTGCTAGCCCAATTTGGTGAACATTTGGGTTAGGTCAAGCCACCTAGAAGCAGCCAAAAAAAGGTACCATATCTGATGATTAACACCAAAATCCAAGAGTCCAAGTTGAGAGTAGAAGGACTCTTGGCACAAATATGAAGAGCGCATATGCTCTTTGGTTTTGGCATGAAGAAGGACTAAGAGTCCTTCTGCTTTGGGTCTCTAATTTTTATGACAATAAGACCAGATCATGAACCACCTAGTATGCCATTTAAAGTATAAAAAATCCATCAGATTATGCATGAAATATTTCTTGGAACATTGCCGTGTGTGCGAGAGTTTTTCTGGATGCATGAAGAGATGCAAAGACTCCATCTATTTAAGGAGTCTCAAGCGATCTATTTGAAAGAAAAACTGCCTTTTTCCTTGTAGGATTTTCCAGATTTCATCAAATCTGGGGTGAAAAAATTTTAAAAAAAAAATTATCCTACATTAATTTTAGATCTAAATCTCTACATCTAATTTTATTATCTGATATTAATTTAAAAATAAATATAAAAGCATGAGGAAACATGAAATACCTCAAGGGTAATCTGATTACCCTGTAGATGATCGTAGCAAGCCTGAGGTTCTGATTTAGCCATGCAATCGTCTAGCCTCTACTAGTATCCACTTAGGTAGGATCTGGATCATCTTCTCCTCACAAATCTCTACTCCAAAAATCAAAATTAAATCTGATTAGGAAGATCTTCAAAAGTCTTCCTGAAGTTGGAGCAGCAGCCTGTCGAAGAAGTCCTGCAGCCTTCCTATTCAAGGCATCACCATGCCTTGATCCTTCACCAGATGGACGCCCAAACTTTTGGGCATGAAAAGGGAAGAGGGAGCACCAGGGAGGACATGGAGAAGAGGAGGGGTGGCTGGCTTTTGCTGGGTAGGGAGCAAAATTTTTAAAACCCTAGGTGCAAACGGGGTTTATATAGACCCTGCTGCGCTGCGCAGTGCCACATCATTCGATCAATCAAAAAAATTTATTTAATCCAAAAAAATTTTGATTGGTGGAGTGATGTCATCTAATCACATCAGATAAGAACCCCACCCTCTCTCCTAGAGTTGGCATCAACATTGGATATGCACAAGGGAGATGGCGCCCAAGAGTCCATGTTGATCAAGACTCTCCATCCTTATCCACTTGGGGCGCCCACTTTAATCCGATTGGGCTCACGCCATAATCTGATTATGGCACCCAATTTAATGTGAATTTGGCATGTAGACACTCCACAAAAATCTTCTAATGAGCTCTTGCCAAGTGGCCTTCAGTTTAAGACCCATATGTCAACATTTGACAGATGTCCTAAAATGAAAATGACAGGTGTCAGAAATTAGCAGGTGTTGTCTTAAATTCATCTCATGAATTAAGATAAGACTTTTCTGAGTTGGACAAGCTTCATTTAGACTGAGAGAAACCTTCTCAAGATTCTCTGGGTGAGTCAAATCATATTTGGCTCAGTCAAGATAGAAAAGATTACACGAGGAGAAAGTTAGGCTCAATCGTGTGCTAGCACGATTTCCTTGAACCTAATTGGATCTAATCCAAATCAATTGGGCTAGCCCAATTGATGACATCAGATCCTAACCCTTGTTAGTGTGATCCAGTTAGGATCAATTCTGTATGGCAATGAGACATGTCGTGATCTCATCATCGACATCATCGAAACTCCTTTCGATGGATCAGAACTCTTCTGATTCAGACAATTAGAATGATCGATCATTAAGATCATTCTAATTACTCCCAAAATCCACCAGTGACACCTAGCAGTATATGGTGGCAACCCATCAGAACTGAAGATGAACCTCTCGGTGCAGCTACCTATGTGATTGAGTTCCTCTATCATGAGTCCCGACTGAATTAGGGTTAAGGTGAACTCGTCAAACCCAACATCAGTCATATGAATCAATCGATCGATTCGAGTCCGATATGAAACTCCAATGAAAAACTCTTTTCTATTATTTCACTCTGCCATGGCCATAGACTTAAAGACTTGATCTTTCGATCATCATAAGACTACTCCTCTCATCTATCGAGGTTGATAGATCCCATCTTGGTGCGATCTGGTTCCTACAATGAATATGTTACAGCCAACATACACCTCAGGATTTCGAATGGCTAGGAGACTGAGTTATGGTGTAGTCAAACTATAACACACTCAAAGTGAACTATCGATGTATCTCAGGTCAAAGAACTAGACACACAACTGCAGTATCGAGCTAGTCATCGATGAGAAGGTATGCTCAGTACTCTCATTCTCAACGAATACCTGTACTCTCACTCTGGTATCTCCACACTGTAGACTCAAGACACATCTACCTTAAGAAAGTGATCGTAAACCAATCTTCCAAATCGATCACCATCCTCATCATGATCTTATGATCAGGAGCTGTTTATGAGTTAGTTATGTAAATTCATGCCTTAAATTTTTAACTCTTGAAAATATGAATTGACATTCCTACTAACTCAAAGGATGTATCACAGACACAATGTACACAATGTGATAGAAGAATAACCTATTTATTGATTTATAGTTAAAATTATAAATTTGCCCTTAGATTTGTACAGGAATATGTCAGCCAATCTGGCATCTAGGACACACATCTAACAAACTCCCACTTGACCTAATGTCAATTGGCTACATATCTAAGTCCCATCTTCACAAGATGGGCTTCGATCTTCTACTGGCCTAATGGCTTTGTCAGTGGGTCTGCCACATTGTCTGTGGAGTTGACTCTCTTGAGCTCGACATAACCCTTTTCGAGATAATCACGGATCAGATAGAATCGCCGCTCGATATGCTTGGACTTCTGGTGAGACCTTGGCTCCTTAGCTAAGGCTATGGCATCATTATTGTCACAGTAAAGAGGGATGGCATCCGATGACATCACTCCAAACTCCGCAGAAAACTTCTTGTACCAGAATGCCTCCTTCGCAGCTTTTGATGCAGCAATATACTCTGCCTCTATGGTGGAATCAGCAATCACCGTTTGCTTGGAACTCTTCCAGCTAACTGCACCACCATTGTAAATGAAAGACTCCCACATATCAACTTTCGATCATCTATATCAGATATAAAGTCTGAGTCTATATATCTCTGAATCTGAAGTTCTCCATTCCCAAAGACTAGAAATATATTCTTAGTCGTTCTCAAGTATTTAATGATACATTTCACAGAAGTCTAGTGCTCTTCGTCTGGATTCGACTGATATCTGCTTGTGACACTCACAGCATGGGCTATATCAGATCGTGTATATAGCATGGCATACATGAGGCTCTCTATTGCCGAAGCATAAGAGATTTTGCTCATGCGTTCAATCTCCTCAGGTGTGCTAGGGCACATCTTCTTGGAGAGATGAATGCCATATCTAAAAGGTACTAAACCTCTTTTGGAGTTTTTTATGCTAAACTTTTTTAGCACCTCCTCTATGTACATCTTCTGTGAAAGTCCCAGCACCTATTTGGTCTATCTCTATAGACCTTAATACCCAGTATAAAGGATGCCTCTCTAGATCTTTCATAGAGAACTCCTTAGACAACCATACTTTGATTAAGGTCAACATGAAATGTCATTCCCAATTAGGAGGATGTCATCTACGTACAATACGAGGAAGACAACTGCTCTCCCACTAACCCTTTTGAGCACACATGGTTCCTCCTCGTTCTTGATGAAACCAAATATTTGGATCACATTATTGAAATAAGTATTCCAGCTCCGAGATGCTTGCTTAAGTCCATAAATGGACCTTTGCAGCTTGCAGACCTTGTGATCATCATCACTGGATGTGAAACCAAGTGGCTGTTCCATATAGATATCTTCCTCAAGATATCCATTTAAGAATACCATTTTCATGTCCATCTGTCATATTTCATAATAGAAATAGGCTGCAACAGCAAGTAATGTGCGGATGGATTTTAGCATGGCTACGGGTGAGAATGTATCCTGATAGTCAATGCCTTCGTGTTGACTATAACCTTTCACTACGAGCCTAGCTTTGAATGTCTCTATATTCCCATCTGCACCTATCTTTCTCTTGAAGATCCATTTATATCCAATAGGTACAATACCTTAAGGTGGATCTACCAAGGTCCGAACTTAGTTTGAGTGCATCGAGTCAATTTCTGATCTCATTGCCTCTAACCATTTTTCAGAGTCAATATCTGATATTGCCTCGTCATAGGTCTTGGGATCATCACCATGAGCCCCATGTCCCATGAGGAATATTTTCTCTACATCCTCTTGTATAGTACCTAAGTATCTTTCAGGAGGACGAAAAACTCTAGTCGATTTATGAGGTAGAAGAGGTTGTGCTAGGACTGGTTCTAATTGATTGGGTTCCTCAGATTTTTTAGCTTGTTGCTCTTGGAAGACATTCTCCTTGAGCTTAATTATTCTTCCGATGCCACCATCTTGAATAAACTATTTTTCAAAAAAAATAGCATTTGACTCATAATCACATTGTGGTCTTCTGAATATAGAAATAGTATCCTAATGACTCTTTAGGATATCCTATGAATCGAGCTCTAAAAGATCTGAACTCTAACTTGTCCGCCTGCTGTCTCTTGACATGAGCCGTACAATCCCAAATTCTGAGATGATTCAGACTTGGCTTCTTACCATGCCATATCTCATATGATGCGGTAGGAACGATTTTAGATGAAACCATATTCAATACATATATTGCTATCATGAGACAATGTCTCCAAAGAAATTTAGGGAAGTCTGTGAAGCTCATCTGGAACAGACCATATCTAATAGGGTCCGATTTCTCCATTCTAAAATTCCGTTGAGTTGTGACTTCCAGATGGAGTCCATTGAGAGACTATGTCATTGTCCTTAAGATAGTTTAGGAACTCCTGACTATGGTATTCACCTCTTCGATCTGATCGAAGAACCTTAATGGGCTTTCCTGTTTATTTTTCTACTTCATGTCTAAATTCTTTGAATCTTTCAAAGGCTTCAGACTTGTGTTTCATTAGAAACACATACCCGTACCTAGACATATCATCGGTAAAGGTAATCAAGTAGACATAGTTGCCTCTAGCCGGCACATCAAATGGGTCGCACACATCCGTATGTACTAGGGCAAGTAGGTCTGTGGCCCTTTCTTTATGTCCCACAAAAGGGAGTTTGGTCATTTTGCCTTGAAGGTGTGATTCACAAACTGGATATGACTCGAAAGTCAATGGACTCAATAGTCCGAATTTCTCCAATTTATTAACCCTGTCTTCCGCTATATGATCTAGCCTTAGGTGCCACAGATACCTATCATTTAGACTATCTTTAGGCCTTTTAATTTCTATGCATTTACATTTTGCTCGATATTAAATACAGATACATCAATATGTAGCTGATAGAGATCGTTAATCAAAAAACTATTTGCAACTTTATTATTTTCATAAAATATGTTACAATGATCCTTATGAAAGCTAATCACATAGCCTTCTTGTGCTAACATGAAACAAAAATCAAATTTCTACTTGCTGCAGGCACATAATAATAATCTCTAAGAAATAAATCTAATCCTAACGGTAATCACAGAGGGTAGGTTCCACGACCACAGCAGCAACTCTTGCTCCGTTCCTGATGCGTAGGATCATCTCTCCATCCCTCAGCCTCTTGCTCTCCTCAAGATCCTGCATTGAAGTATACAAATGAGCACTAGAACCAGAGTCAAGTACCCAACTGGATGCAGAGAAAACCGTAAGATTAGATTCTATAATGAGCATACCTCCAGAAGGACCATCCTTCTTGTTCTTCAGGGTGGCCAAGTACTGAGGACAGTTCCACTTCCTCTTCTTCCCATCTACCTTCTGCTTCTTCATAGACCTCTTTTTCTTTCCAAAAGATTTTTTCTTGGAAGAAGTCCGCTTCACAGTAAGAACTGAGCCTTTTGAACTCTTCAAAGAAAGCTCAGTCGTAACCAACATGTTCACTAACTCAACTAAGGTACACTGCATCTTATGCATGTGAAAGTTCATGATGAACTGACTATATGCATCGGACAAGGACTGAAGGATCACATCGATCTAAAATCTTTGTCTAAGATGATATCGAGCTTTTCAAGCTCCTCAAGATCCTTGATCATTGTCAAACAATGATCTTGGACTGACTGCCCATCATGCATTTTAGCCTTAAAAAGTCTTTGGCAGACTTGATACTTGGCTGCGCGACTTTGTTCACCAAACAACTCTTGTAGGTGAGCCAACATTTGGCGGGTAGTCAAAATATTCTCATGTTGGTGCTGCAAGTCATCAGACATTGCACCCAACATGTAGTACCTTGCTTTGTTATCATCATCCATCTATTTTTTCAGAGACGCTCTCTGTTCAGTAGTGGACGTGCTAGCATGATAGGTGATCCTGATCCAAGATATGAGTCAATTTTTTGGAATCCAAAATAATTCTGTAGTTCCTTAACCAGTCCTTGAAATTGGGTCCAGTCAATTTGTGGGTGTCTAGTATTTTGATCAGGAGGTTTGAGGCAGACATGTTTTCTGTAGAGAGTCAACAGTTTCTAGTTAGATTTTGTAATCAGACTTAATCAATTTATTTAGGAGTTTTATTTTTAAATAAATTAGGCTCGTACTATTTTCTCAGATCCCTACACTCTCTTGGTAAAGATGTGAAAATCTCCGTGATCAGTGATTTTTAGTGGGTGGTGCGGTCTCATCGACTGGCTCATCACCTCACCTAACAGTTATTGGTGATGGGTCAACCGATGAGTGGACAACTTTTGTCCAATGATTTTTTAATCATGGTGTACCTAAAAATTGATCTCTAATTCATAAAGCTCACTGTGTCCGAAATATTGCTCCAATCCTTAGTTAAGTTAAACCCACCATTTGCACGAACTAGATTTCTGATTGGGTCCCTCACTGTATCTAAAATATTGAGCCCAACCCATCCTCTAATTCATAGCATCCAATGCCTAATGGACATGGTTGCATCTTTCTGATGCAACTGAGCCACTGTATCTAGCCGAGAACAATCAACCCCGAAAAGGACCCGCACATCCACAATGGTGGAAGACCTAGACTTAATATTTTCTTAGAGAGATTTGATTTAGGTCTCTTTAAACTTGGCTTGACATAGTCATAACAATTATGACTAACCTAGTGGCATGGGTTAGCTCAAATTGTTAGCCACCTCAAATCAGAACTAGATCGACACATATAGCCAGGTAAGTGAGACCGGTGGAAGGGATATGCCATTAACTCGACAAGAACGTATTCGAGTCAAGTAGCTCTCAATTAAAAATCAGTTGATCACATCTGCCCAACTTATCTTAGACACCAAATTGTCGAACTAGAACTAATTGGATTAGCCTACAATCTAGGCTCTAACCACTGAGCCAAATTAGGTCTTAACTTGATCGAGTCACATCTAAATATGACTCGACCTTGATCCAAACTTAATCCTATTAGGCTGGTCAATTATTAGCTTTCATGATCCCACCTATCCAACTGTTGATTCGGTTTGATCAACCGCTAGACCTAATTGAGCTACCCAAGCCCGAACCCAATTTTATGAAAATGACTTAGATCTGAAATTCTCAATTTTAGATCTAATTTAATTTCATAAGATTAATTCATTAATTAAGTCTTGGGTTCATGAACAAAATATGTAAAATAAATTCTTGGATTTCAGGATCTAGGATTTTGCAGAAAAGTAAATTTTAATTTCTGATTAAGGATGAACGCGCAGCACCCCTACACGTCATAAGAACAACCCATTGAATAGGAGGAGAGGGCCTTTAAACCCTACTTTGTTCTTATGATCGGACGGCCATGAGAAACACCTTAATCAGAAATATAAATTTAACTACAAAACTAGTTAGATCTAAATTTACATATCACATATACAATTTAAGATCTAACTAATACATGCTTTGCATACATCTCATGTATCAAAAATTGATCTAATTAATATGCTTTCAAATTTAATATATCACATGTAATATCTAAAAAATAAAATTTAAATTGAACTATTCAACATAAAATTTATTCTAGACAGTTACTAGAACAATTCTACAACTAGTCTAGGCATGCAACAGATCAATCTTATGTAATAATTAAAATTTTATTTTTTATTTTCTGATCTGATTATAATATTTATAACATCAAAAAAATATAGAATAAATTAGATCTAATTCATATTTTAATCACATTAAAATATAAACTTACAAGACTATTCATAGATCAAACTATTCCTAGTCTAGTCATGCATCTCATGCATGTTAGATCTTTTCAGATTTAATTTTAAATATTTTAATTTTAGATCTTATCATATCTGATGTGATATCTGAAATATTTTAATATCAAATAAATAAAAATTAAAATTAGATCTAAATTAGATCTGAAACTAAGCCATCAAGCTGGCTCTAATACCAGTTGAAGAAAAAACCACCTTTTTCTTTGTAGGATCTTTCAGATTTTATCAAATCTGGGATGAAAAAATTAAAAAAAAAAATTTATCCTACATTAATTTTAGATCTAAATCTCTAGATCTAATTTTATTATCTAATATTAATTCTAAAATAAATCTAAAAGTATGAGAAAACATGAAATACCTCAAGGGTAATCTGATTACCCTGTAGATGATCGCAGCAAGCCTGAGATTCTGATTTAGCCATGCAATCGTCTGGCCTCTACAGTATCCACTCAGGCAGGATCTAGATTGTATTCTCCTCATAAATTTTTACTCCAAAAATCATAATTAAATCTGATTAGAAAGATCTTCAAAAGTCTTTCTGAAGTTGGAGCAGCAGCCTGTCAAAGAAGTCCTGCAGCCTTCCTGTCAAGGCATCACCATGCCTTGATCCTTCACCAGATGGATGCCCAACCTTTTGGGCATGAAGAGGGGAGAGGGAGCACTAGGGAGGATGTGGAGAAGAGGAGGGGTGGCTGGCTTTTGCTGGGTAGGGAGTAGAATTTTTAAAACCCTAGTCGCAGACAGGGTTTATATAGACCCTGCTGCGCTGCGCAGTGCCACATCATTTGACCAATCAAAAAATTTTATTTAATCCAAAAAAATTTTGATTGATGGAGTGATGTCATCTAATCATATCAGATAAGAACCCCACCCACTCTCCTAGAGTTGGCGCCAACATTGGATAAGCATAAGGGAGATGGCACCCAAGAGTCCATGTTGATCAAGACTCTCCATCCTTATCCACTTGGGGTGCCCACTTTAATCCAATTGGGCTCACACTATAATCTGATTATGGCACCCAATCTAATGTAGATTTGGTATGGGGACACTCCACAAAAATCCTCTAATGAGCTCTTGTCAAGTGGCCTTCAGTTTAAGACCCATATGTCAATATTTGACAGATGTCCTAAAATAAAAATGGCAGGTGTCAGAAATTAGCAGGTGTTGTCTTAAATTCATCTCATGAATTAAGATAAAGCTTTTCTGAGTTGGACAAGTTTTATTTAGATTGAAAGAAATCTTCTCAAGGTTCTCTGGGTGAGTCAAATCATATTTGGCTCAGTCGAGATAGAAAAGATTACACGAGGAGAAAGTTAGGCTCAATTGTGTGCTAGCACGATTTCCTTAAACCTAATTGGATCTAATCCAAATCAATTGGGCTAGCCCAATTGATGACATCCAAATCCTAACCCTTGTTAGTGTGACCCAGTTAGGTTCAATTCTGTATGGTAATGAGACATGTCGTGATCTCATCATCGACAACATCAAAACTCCTTTCAATGGATCAGAACTCTTCTGATTCAGACAATTAGAATGATCGATCATCAAGATCATTCTAATTGCTCTCAAAATTTACTAGTGACACCTAGAAGTATATGGTGGCAACCCATCAGAACTGAAGATGAACCTCTCGGTGCAGCTATCTATGTGATTGAGTTTCTCTATCATGAGTCCCGACTGAATTAAGGTTAAGGTAAATTCGTCAAACCCAACATTAGTCATATGAATCAATCGATCGATCTGAGTCCGATGTGAAACTCCAATGAAAATTTTTTTTTCATTATTTCACTCTGCCATGGCCATAGACTTAAGGACTTGATCTTTCGATCATCATAGGACTACTCCTCTCATCTATCAAGGTTGATGGATCCTATCTTGGTGCGATCTGATTCCTACAATGAATATGCTACAACCAACATACACCTCAGAGTTTCGAATGGCTAGGAGACTGAGTTATGGTGTAGTCAAACTATAATACACTCAAGATGAACTATCGATGCACCTCAGGTCAAAGAACTAGACACACAACTGCAGCATTGAGCTAGTCATTGACGAGAAGGTAGACTTCCTTATGACTGCTCGAGGTGTTCACGCTCAGTAATCTCATTCTCAATGAATACCTGTACTCTCGCTCTGGTGTCTCCACACCATGACTTAAGATACATCTATCCTAAGGAAGCGATCGTACACCAACCTTCCGGATTGATCACCATCCTCGTGATGATCCTATGGTCAGGAGTTATTTATGAGTTAGTTATGTAAATTCATGCCTTAAATTTTCAACTCTTAAAAATATGAATTAACATTCCTACTAACTCAAAAGATGTATCACGGACACAATGTACACAATGTGATAGAAGAATAACCCATTTATTGATTTATAGTCAAAATTATAAATTTGCCCTTAAATTTGTACAGGAATGTGTCAACCAATCTGGCATCTAGAGCACACATCTAACACTATTTTATCTGATAATTTTTTGATAAGGATCACATTCAAGTGCTGATCTTGTGTGATAAATCTAAAAAATTATCAAATGTTAGAAGATTGCTTTTGAAGCCCTTTTTTGGGCATGCATGCACGCGACAATGAGAAGGTACTCATGCATCTCTCCGATGATGAGTCCTTCTTAGGCTTAAACAGTTATCCAATTAAGATGTCACTTGCTGATAGCCTTCCTATTTGAATCATGTGTTATGTGGCAAAATTTTATGCTGATCTAAAGTTAGAAGGGACATCAAATACATCTCTTTCTAGGCATGTGCGTGTGAGAGGGAATTGATTGACGTATCACACCCTAAAGAGTCTTTCTGTTTGAAGACTCTCAGATAAGTGATATGAGGACCTGATATGCTTTTCCAGATGAGGCATGCCTTCTTTATTGGTGCCCCATCTAGTGCTATAAAAAGAGGACGACAGATGGATTGATCATTCAATTTTTACATCCCCTATCCACTCCCTCTCTTCCTCTCTTACAACTCTAGGGTTTAGGATAAAGGCTTGCTCTTTTAAGACAAGCCCAATCCTAATAGCTCTAAGGGTTTATGAGGTCTAGAAAAAGATGGTCAGGTCTAGTGGGTGGTTCTGAGATGTTCAGACTCAGATCTGAAGGAAGGTCTTATCGATTGATGGCTAATCGAGTTTAGGAGATAGAACTCTTGAAGCAAGGTGAAGAAGGATGCTGTCTTTAGTTCAATTTTCATATGGATTACTATTGGAGGGTGGACACTTAGACGCCTCATGAAAATTGAATTAGCACTACAGATATTCTTCTGATCCAAATTTATTTTAATTGTACTTTGATTGATATAGTCAAGGATTTCTGGGCATTAGAGTTTCTGATGTATCGAATGTTTTGAATGAAAATTTTAAATATCTAATCCTTCCACTACATGATCAGAATCCAATAGCACCTACATCTTTGTATTAGTATCACCACATAAGTGATTGTGAGATTAATCACCCTCTCCATCGAGCGTACATAAAATATACCAGTCTTACCAGTATCATTGATCTCCAACTCAATGATCCAATGATTAAAAATATTTTAGATTGGGACTATCAAGATTTTAGGTCTTACTGGCATAATCTCATCATGGCCCTAAAATTATTATCCTAATCTATGGAGTTTATCATAATCATAAAAAATATGATGCAGCAAATTATAAAATACAATATCTCATAAACAAAATAACCAATATCATACAAATGAGTAGGAAGATAACACAAGAAAGTTCCTATGCATCACCCATTCGATTGTCGTGTAGGGCACTATTCTTCCAAGGCACGTTATGGAATTCTAGCTTTATTACTATTTTGGCCTACCCATCAGATCTCTATGTAGAGCATTCTAGCCCATCACCTCCAATCACTATTCACCATCGCTATTTTGGTCCATTTTTCTATGGTATTATGATTATATTTTAGCAAGATGCATTATCAATGTATTCTGACATATCTCTAGGATTCTATCTTAGCTAATATGTGTAGTTATTTTGGCTCTATTTCAACTTGGCTCATGTTGCTATAATATTATCTTATTATGTTGTTATATTCACCTCGATCAATCATCAAAGGCATTTTGATTTTATGGCTTTATCCCAAAGTATTCAGCCAATCTCAAGTACCCAAAGTTATTTCATTAAACTCTCCTCAACCAACCTCAAAAACTTGCATCTATGTCTATGCATCTTTATTTTGGTTTGGCCCTTCTCCATAATCTTAAGATGACATCAAAAGAAAAAGGTCAAAATTGGCCAACCTCCATCTCTACCAGGTCGATGACTTTGGTAGGGTCACCCGGCTTTATGTTGGTGCCAAGAAGTGCAAGAGGGAGTCCTATAGAAGCCTATTGCTTGGGGCTTGATCATTCTCCAGCTTCATTATTGTCATTCGTGTTAGATGTATTATGCCCTAGAAGCCATTCAGGATGACATATTAATTCTTTCTAAGATATAATTTTATACTTGACCTAATTAATTAGGGCAGTTAATTTTATTCACATAGTGTATGTATCCATTAATCATCCAGAGAATTAACAAGATGATGACACATATTCTCAAGAGTTGAAAATTTGATAAATGTATCATTGATGGTTAATTTTTAAATTACTTTCGATCGAAGATCATCATAAAGATGATAATTGATCCGATCAATGCACGGATTGGTTTTCTTAGAATAGATGAGTCTCAAGTCTACAATTTGAGAACATTGGAGCAAGAGTGCAGATGGTTGTTAAATAAGAACGATATTGAGTGTGCCAATGTGAGAAGTCATTTGGATGTCTACTCATTCATCAATAATATTCTCGATGCTGTAGTTGTATGAGTGGTTCTTAGATCTGTGGTGCCTTGACTACTCATGATAAGATTGCTATAGTTTGACTGTATATAAATTTGATCTCCTAGTCATTTGGATCCTCACTATGTATATTGGCTATAGTAGGTTTGCTGTAGGAGTAGAGTGCACATTTAGAAGAGATCTATGATCTTAGTAGTTAAAAAGTAATCCTATGTGATTTATGAAGTCGAGTTCATAAGATCGTGGTCATAACATAGTGAATTATGAAAAAAAAAATTTATGAGATTTCACAATTTGAACTTGAGCTGATTAAATCTTATATAAGATAGATGATGGGGTTTGATGAGTTTTTCATAACCTCCGTCTTGTCAGAACTCACGATAGAAGAACTGAATCACATAGTAACTACACCTAGAGATTCATCCTTCTACTCTGCTGGGTTATTACTACATGCTACTAGGTGTCACTGATAGATTGTGCCACCAATGAGAATTATTTTGATGATCAATAATTCTCGATTGGTAAGTTAGAATTGTTCCAATATATTAAAAAGAGTTTTGATGATATTTTGATAGAGATCAAAATATTTTTCACTACCAGACAGAATAAAATCTATAGGATCACATATAAAAGATATTTTGACTAATCGGATCGTTGAATCATGATTTCGAATCATAAATCGTAAGTGATCTTAATTATCAATTTGATTGATGATTGAATTTAAATATAAAAGTTATATTGAGGACTTGCTAAGAGTTAGTAAGTTATAAGAAAAATTAATTATAATTATTATATATTATTTGATTTGATCAAATATTAAGATTGAATCTTAATCAAATTAAATCAGATTTAATCTGATTATTTTAATTTGAGTTTGACTCAAATTAGGTTTCATTAATCTAATGGGATTAGATTTAATGGATACTAGATCCAAATCTGTCTAGATTAGATTTAACCTAATCTGTAGCAATGTTTGATTTGGATTGAGTTTCATTAGTCTAATGGGATAGGACTTGTTTTATGATAAAACCAAATCTAAATTGGACTCCAACTTTTACTTGATTTTGGACTAGACCTTGACCAAATCAAACAAGGAGATCACACCCATAAAAACCCACGCCCATAAGCCTTCACACCCCATGTTTTTATGTTAAAATAAAAGAATGGGTGTGGGAGTTTCAATGTGGAGAAATTTAGGGGAGCATGGGTGTTGGGCGGCTACAAGGATAGAGTCCTAGTCTATCTCTAATTAATCCTTAACAAACCCTAGTGTTGAACTTTAAGTAGATGGGATTAAGGGGGCACCTCCCAACTAGATGAGATCAAGTTTTGGATGCCCCATATGAGAGGTGGCGCGAAGAAAAATGGGTGTTGGTGATATGGATCAATGTAAGGCCTTTTCAACATGAAGAGAAGGTTGGATGGCCCTTCTCTTATCTCTTCTTTCTAACAATCAATGTTTGGTTGTTTTGAAGGTAACACCCTCTCTCTCCTTTGTCTAAAAATTGGACATCTCTCCTTCTCCTTCTCCTCAAAAGATATCTAAGAATTGGACATGAATAAAATTAGATTTAATCTGATTTTTTTTTTTATTGGTCTATAAGATGGACATAAAATTGTTCTCTTTTCTTTCCTTAGATCTAGTCCAAGGATTGGACAAGATGGAAGAAGAAAGAAATTAGATCTCTTGTCTTCTTCGGTTGATCTTCGATTTTCTCTTGAGAAGAGAAAAAGGCAATAAGAAATCAAATGAGATCTGATTTCATCCTCCTCCTATAGATCTTTTTAATTCTCTTGATAAAAGAATCAAAAGATCAAACTGATTCGATAATCCACGGAGCGATCTCGACAAAAAAGCTAGCACCCCGGTGAGATTGAGACCTCCTGATCAAATCAGCCTTGGTGGATATCTGTAGAGGTCGGACACTTATGTAACTATGACGAGATCTCGAAGATATCCACGGACCATTGGATTGAGGTGAAGATCCATCCGCATAAAGATAAAATTTAGATCCTCTTCTTAGATTTTATCTTACATATATGATGATGCCTAGGTTTTGAGATTTGATCTTTATGCATGTCAGCTTAGATTAGATCTAATTAAAAAATTATTTTAATATTATTTAGACATAAAGTTGTCTTGATATAATAGTAGAATGTTATATTGAATGGCTGTCCTAGAACGATATTGAAGTAATATAGAAATTTCTATTTTCACTGCATACTCTGATTGCGTTCAAAATTTTTAAAATTTCTACATGCATACCTATCGTCATGTGACATCGATATCCAACAATTTGCAACAATATCGAGGCTACTGAGATCATCCTCGAGAAAGAGTCTCGACACCTAATTCCTGCATTTGTCGAAGCACTCTATGAAAGACTCGACTGCAGCGAGGGCAAACCTCATGTGATAGCTCTTCAACATCCTGAACTTTTCCACAGCCCGGAAAGATCTCTTCGATCTGGGCAGTCTAAAACCAGACAACCTTTAGTTCTTTCTCTAACGCAGCTATCTGAAGTAGGGCCACTTCGTCTTAAATGTTCTCGACTGCTGGCTTGCTTCTAAAGGACCCTAATTCGGCCGCTCTCTCGACTACCTTCTTGTAGCCTCTCACAAAGCCAACTGGAGCATCTCTACACATTGTTGAACGCATCTTTCCCATGAAGAATCCATGAAGATGTTATCTTGCAAGGAGAAAAAAGAAAATTAGCAAAAAAAAGATTAATCTCCTCAAAGGAACAGAACAAGGAAAGCATAAAAAAACTGCCACCCAAGGATGATTTGGGATGATTCGGCTAGTTGGTTCTACAGAAGTCACTCAATGCAACAAAAAGGACAGCTCAGAATCCCTCCAGAAATGGTGGATTTGCAAGGACTTTCTTCCGTCTTAATAAAATTCCACATGGCTTGGATCAATCTGATCAGTCATCCGCCCGTCTAGATTACCAAATATGTGTCGTATCCACCCCACGAGACGGACTGTCAACACTCGTCCTTCAGGGAACAACCACCCAGAAGTTAACGCCTTCTTCAAAAAGTGATATGGAGTCTAGGAAGATCGCTACCTCCTTCGCTTGAACTAAGGAAAGCACTTTCGACATAAAAGTGGGGGAGGCTCGTGATGTGGCAATAAATGACAAGATGATCTGGAATGATTAGATTCTGCTCAAGACCTCCTGGTCAATCTAAAAGCTGGAATAAGTAGATTAGAAGCAAGCAACCCCCAGAGCTGAATCATTCAGCTCGGCCTATAGGCAGTCAGCCCAACAACCACCCTGAGCTGGCAGAGCCTTATTATGGCAGAGGAAGCTTGGCCCCTCCGCCTAAATGTGCATGAGGTTCCATCAATTCCAGCATGGGCCAAATAGTTACGGAACATTCTTAGATTGTTATGCTATGTCATTAGGTTGTGACAATATGACCCTAAGTTTGTTAAGATATGATCCTCAGATGATTTGAGATTCTGGCTATAAATGAGCCTAGGGACCATTCATGGAAGGTAACTATATATTGAGCCACTCTTTTATCAAAGTAACTATTAAATCACTCTATCACTCAATTATTAAATAACTCTATCACTCAATCGTTTCACCATTACTTTATTTTTGTCCTTTTTTTTCTCTCAAAAAGATCCACTCTGGCTTAAGGATCTGAAAATCCGATCCGAGCCAATCCGATAAGCTGTCTAACCTTATTTATTGTCTTGCACATTCATGAAAGCAGCCCCATGGCATCGTTTTGGAACCAATATGTTCCATTGACTCTATCTTTTCTATCTAGCTAACTGTGAATTAAAGCAAAAAATCTTGAGTCTAAAATGGCATTTTGCTTGTCAGATCTGCCCAGTGAAGCCTGTCTTCCACGGATGTCGGTAAGACATCACTTTCTGAGGCTTTATACTCACACTTCACATCCTGCTCAGACCCATCCCACCATTTACGGTCTGCTAAAGGATCTGGCAGGTTAAAAGATCAGCTTTTTTCAAAAGCAAGGAAATCACCTACCCCTGTACGGAGCCTGCCCCCTTACGATCCCACAACAAGCTCTTTCCACCAGCAGTGCCTCCTCTATTTGCCACGGCTAACAGATAGACCATAACATGGCCTTCTCTCTGTTGGAACAGTTAAAACTTTCTTGAGTTTTTCTTTGATTTGTTAAGTGGCAGAGGGGATTGCAGGGAACTAAAGAATCTATTGGTTGCTTGTCGTATCATTCAGAGAGGGCTTATATAAATGATAAGGTCAGGCCTGAACTTGGGGCACACACCAAGTTATGCAGTCTTTTTTAACTTCACGAAGTTAATTATCAACAATTAGGAGCGATGTATGACAACTAAACAAAAGACTTGGATAACGCGATCATTTCTTTTCCTTTCTAGTGCTCAATTAAATAATAAATAGAAAAATAATTTTATAATTATTTTTAAAAATTTTCTACTTTTTGTGTTCATTTCTTGTTTACAGACCTGTTATATTGTTGTGGATCTCCACCCCTCCTCGGCCTCGCCAAAAGCCCTGCGATGGACAATCGTTCGAACTTCATCATTGATCAAGATATTCACCTCGGCCTGGCTGAAGTCCCTTTAGGTGGTCCAATGCTGACCTACAACCTTGGCTCCACAGACAAAGATCGCATTCTTCTCCTCCGTGAAGACTAAAGTACCTTCAGCTCGGCTAAAGTCGATCTATTCCTGTTGCATGCAGCATGCTTCATTGGCAGAATCAATCCTGTCTCCGTTTCAGGAAAGTATGGATAAGGAAGATGTTGGTGCAGAATTCCATCGAAGTCGGAGAAGCTGGAGCTGGGATGACCGCGACCGCCGTCGGGACCTGCAAAGAAAGTCTAAACTGGAGTTGGAGGTGCTCCGGTAAGACCTCCGACCTCAAGTCAGTACTCTGCTTCAACAGAAATGGAGTGCTCGAGTGAAAATTTTGGTAGAATTTCGAGATAGAGTTACCAGCTTAGAGAAGAACGTATCTGGAGGTCCTTATTTATAGACGGAGGGTGTAACTGATCGACAGCGACGCCTGTAATCGTCTGGTAGTGGACCGCTCGGAGCCGCGTGGAGTTTGTTACGGAGAGTAGTGGCATCAGGGGTCGTTCAGGGCCACGTGGAGCTTGTAGTGGAGAGTGGAGTGGTGTCCATTGTTGGGACTTGCCAGAGAGTGGTGGAGCCGCATGGAATCCGCTGCAGAGTGGAGCAGGATGGCAGCTCTTGTCGTGGCTTGTTAGAGAGGGGTGGAGTTGCGTGGAATCCGTTGCAGAGAGTGGAGCAGGGTAGCGGCCCTCGTCATGGCTTGCCAGGGAGTTCGGATTTGTCAGCTGAAGCTCGGTTGGGAGGTCTGAGGGAGTGGAATGGCTCTCTGTCTCGTCGATCCAGGAGAAGCTCGGACGTTTTCGAGATCGCTGACGAGCCTACTGCGGTCGGAGGTCTTGGGCGCTGAGGTTACAGGTGAGAACCATCTGCTGTAGAGACTCGGATGAAGACTTTCAGTTGGTGAAGTCCATTTGGGATCTACCTGGCGTGGAAGCTCGTCTGAAGATCGTCCGTCGGGGAAGTCCGATCTTACTGGGAGCCTGATAGGAGGTCGGCCGGCGATGGACTTTGGATAGAGCTGGAGAGACTCGCTTGCTGGAGGAGTATGGGGGATCCGGGGGCGATCGGCTGTTGTAGAAATCCAGCTGCTGGAGCCCGTCCGTTGCGAAAGCTCGTCCAAGATCCATCCTCTATGGAAGCTCGGACGGAGTCCGATTCTCATGGGAGGCCGAAAGGAGGCCGCTTATTGTTGGAGCTCAGTTGAAGATCAGTTGTCGTAGGAGCTCGGAGTAACGACCTGACCGGTGGATCCTGTCCCCTGGTAGAAGCTCGTCCGAGATCCGACTTCGAAGAAACTCAGCTGAAGTCTACCTGTAATGGAAGTTCGGAAGAAATCTGTTTACAGTAGAGGCCCAAATGGAATTTGCTTACAGTAGAGATCCGGGGTAGATCGTCCGTAGTAGAATGCTCAGCTCTCGTAGGAGCTCGACTGGAACTGCTCGTAGTAGAAGCTCGGGGTAGATTGCTCGTAGTAGAATGCTCGGCTCTCGTAGGAGCTCGGCTGAAACTGCTCGTAGTAGAAGTTCGGCTCTCGCAGGAGCTCGATTGGAACTGCTCGTAGTAGAAGCTCGGAGTAGTGTCCTGCTGTAGAAGTTCGTCCAGAGCCCACTCGCTACGGAGTAGCTCGGCTAGAGTCTACCTGTAACAGAAGTTTGGAAGAAATTTACTTACAGTAGATATCTGGGGTAGACAGCCCGCTGTAGGAGTTCGGAGTAGACCGTTCGTAGTGGAAGTTCGGCTCTCGCGGGAGCTCGATTAGGATCCGGGAGGTGGTCGATCACCGTAGAAGCTTGGGTGGAGTCTGGTTACTGTAGAAATCTTGTTGTCGGGGAAGCTCAGATGCTGACGAAGCCCGGAAGAAGTTCAAAGTAGGGTCGTCCGTGGCCAGAAGAAGTCCGGGAGAGACTCGAGGAATGGTTGGCTGCTGTAGGAGGTCGACTGTCAGCGAGGCTCGGAGAGCTTTTGGGGTGGCCCGATAGACGAATGGAGGAACTCATTGTCGGAGAAGTCCGGACGGCCGAGGGAGTTCGGAGAGGCACCACACATAAGGTCGGGAGCCGGAAGAGCCCTAGAGGGATCGGTTTTTATAAACTTCGGTCGGAGGGTACTTTATACCCAACAGAAGAATATCTCTGCGATCGAGCCGTGCCTTAAATGGAAGAAATTCCCGTCAGCCTAATCTACACGTGATAATCGAGGATCGGCCAAGACTCCCTAGTGTGCATGACTCCAACTCTCCCTCTATAAATAGAGGATCGGCGAGACCCCTAAAGTAAGTTTTTGACTCCTACTCTCTTCCTCTTGTTATTCTCCATCTTCTGACTTGAGCATCAGAGAGTCCTTATCAAAAAGCATTCTGAAATGACTTTTTTGTAGGTTCGAAGTTGAAACTCCAACGGTGCCTCCAGCATACACAGTCACTTCGTCCGTCCGACCTTAGGTGCGGGAGCGGGACACTGCATTTGGCACTAGAGGAAGGGCCCCCCTAACTAATTTAGGGGTCCTAATTTGAGAAGGGGAGAGTTTATCAAAGATCGCCATGAAGACATGAAGGGATGCATTGGACACATCTTGTCGTTCCAATGACAGACAAGCCAACAACGTTCTGTAGGAGAATGCAGCACCTACGTCAATCCAAGAAAACCTCCCACCCACAGCACTGATGGTTTATAAAAATCGATATAAAGGTCTCATCTAGTAGGTGCAAGCTCTCTCAGCTGCTGTAAGAGGGATGTAGTAGAACACTGAGCCTCAGCCTGCTCCAGAGATCCCACAGCCAACTAGAGGTAGGTCAGCTGACCAACCTTAGCATAGCCCTAGGGTGGGTGCCAATTATCTCAGCCGATCTAACAACCCCGCTCGATGGATGCACAGACAATCACCCACTCTTCTCTCAAGAACAGATTCAACATTGTGTCACTTCTTTTCTTGTCACCATCCAACTCAAGAGGATAAGGTGGAGAAGAGAATCCAGGAGATGTAGCGATGGATTGATGCATTGCAAGCACTACAGCAGCAAAACACAAAGCTCAGCTTCAACACTAATCCCCTATTCACCTAGAAGATCATGAGTGAACCGCTACCGCCTTGGTTCAAAATTTCATAGGTGGAACCATATGATGGAACTGTCGATACGGTAGATCACCTGGAGAGTTTTGAATCCCTCAAGTTCCTACATGGGGTAACTGATGCAACGTTTTGTCGAGCTTTTCCTTTAACTTTGAGGAAGACCACCTATTATTGGTATTCAAGCTTCCAACCAAATACTATGGACTCATTTTACCAGCTTAGTCGAATGTTCATTGCACACTTTGTCAGCAACCACTGACAATGCCACAACTTAGACTTCCTTGTCACCATTAAACAGCAGGAGAATGAACCATTCCGAGATTATAGCAACCGCTTCAATGCTGCAACCTTGGAGTTGTGAAATTTGGATCAGTCTGTGGCAAGGACTGCACTTAAAATTGGACTTCTCCAAAATGACCTCCTCTTCTCGCTCAATAAAAAGTACCTGAAGGATTTCATTGAGATGTTAGAGTGGGTGGAGAGATATGCTCAAGCAAAGGAAGCTTGGGACCAGCAAGGGGAGAACCCCGGTGGTGGATCACAACCAAAGACTGATTACATGAGAAGAAAGATTATCAGCGAGTGCAACATCAACACATCAAGAAAAAGCCCTGTTGATCTCGAACTCCATCTTGGGGACATCGAGCTAGGTCCCCTCCAGGGCAACAGCGATCGAGAACTACTCCATGGAGTTTCACTACTTCACTCCATTGAATACCCCTCGGGCTTAGATAGTCATGGAGATAGAACACCAAGAAGAACTTCCCAGGCCAAGGAAAATGACTGATCCGATGTGAGCAAGAAATCCAAGGAAGTATTGTAGGTACCATCAGGACCATGATCATGATACAAAAGAATGTTTGCAACTTAAAGAAGAGATAGAGGTGCTTATTCGATGAGGATGGCTTCGGCATTATGTTGATGAGCGACAGATCCAAGGAGAATCCCACGGCAACCCTCCATGACAAGAAGACCTCCGGAGAGACCGACCTATAGCGGTGAGATCCGAACTATCTCTGGGGGGTGGCTTGGCCATGCACTCTCCAAGTCGAGCCAAACTAAAGATAAGGAGCTGAAGAAAATAAAGGTCGGTGATAAAATCATTTTTTCAGAAGCCGACCTAAAAAGAATAAAATGTTTGCACAATGATCTTATAGTCGTGAGTTTAAATATCTTGAATTATGATGTACACTGAGTTTTAGTTGATAATAGAAGTTTGATAGATGCTTTATTTTATGATGCTTTCATACAAATGGGTTTGAGTTCTGGGTGGCTGGCAAAGAAAAGCTCTCCTTTGATCGGACCATGGAAGGAACTAATCCTCTCACCACGATTGCAGGATGGGCTTCGAAATAGGCTGTTATCGATCTGAACTACTTTGTGGTGAAAAAGCCTATCTGTGTATAATGCTATTTTAGGTCAGTTCAGATTGAACTCCTTCTAAGCTGTGGTTTCAACCTATCATCTGATGGTAAAATTTCCAGCTCTCCATGAGATCGGTGAGCTCTGAGGTGACCAACAATTAGCGAGGGAGTACTATATGGCAACTTTGTAAGGAAAATCACTTGAATAGTGTCAGGTAGTGGAAGAACTTAACATCTGAGATGAGCTGACTGAGTAGAGAGGTTAGCCAGTGGAAGACCTCATCTCAATGTCGATAGATGAGTCGCCCAAACAAAGTCATTAAGATCAGCTCCCACCTATATGAAGAAGATCGTCAGCATCTCACTTCATTTCTTTGGGCTAATGTGGATGTGTTCTCCTGGTTAGCTTCTAATATGCCAGGCATTAATTCGGAGGTCATAGTTCATCATTTAAATACAGATTTGAAGCATCGTCCGATCAGACAGAAGAAGCGCAGCTTCACCCCTGAGAGAAAGAGAGCCATGTAAGAAGAGGTTGATAAACTCTGGAAGGCCAGATTTATCTGAGATGTTTATTATCTTGAATGGTTAGCCAATATGATTTTGGTTAAGAAAGCCAATGTAAAGTGGCGTGCATGCATCGACTACACCGACCTCAATAAGGTGTGTCCCAAAAATAGCTACCCTCTACCATGGATTGACCAACTTGTGGATGAAACCTCAGGCCATCAACTTCTATCTTTTATGGATGCATTCTCCAACTACAACCAAATTCATATGGCCCCCGAGGATGAGGAGAAAATATCTTATTGACCAAGGCTTTTTTTGCTACAGATTTATACCGTTCGGTCTAAAAAATACAGGCACAACCTATCAACAGCTCATCAACAAGGTCTTCAAGGAATAGATCGAAAAAAATATAAAGGTTTACATGGATGATATACTTATTAAAAATGAAGCTATAGAATATCACATCACTAACCTAGAGGAAATGTTCGCTATGCTATGGCACTTTTCAATGAAGCTCAACCATAGCAAGTGCACCTTCGGTGTCACATCTGACAAGTTTCTCGATTTCATAGTGTCGCAATGAAGAATCAAGTCCAATCCTGAGAAAATTCAAGCTCTTCAGGAATGAAGCCCCCAAAGATGATCAAACATACAACGATTGACAGGAAGGATTACGACCCTTAGTAGATTCCTTTCAAGGTTGGTCGAGAAAAGTCTTCCATTCTTCAAGCCCCTCAAGCAAGCAAAGAACTTCCAATGGTCAAAGTAATGTCAGGCCACATTTGATGAGCTAAAAAGGTACCTCAGCTTACCACCTCTTCTAAGCAAGACAGAGTTTGAAGAGATACTATATCTATACCTCACGATCTCACCTTCGACAACCAGCTCGATCCTCATTTGATAGGAAACTAAAGCATAGAAGCCAGTCTCCTACGTTAGTTTTCTTTTTGTTGCTGAGGTTAGATATACAAAGCTAGAGAAGATGGTTGATGCCCTTGTAGTATCTTCCAAGAAGCTATGCCTGTACTTCTAGGCACACCCCATTGCTATCCTCATCGACCAGAAGATCAAGTCGGTACTTCACAGTCTTGACACTTTAGGTCGGCTCGCCAAATGGGCTATTGAGTTAGGAGAGTTTGACATGAAGTACCTTTCAAAACCATCTATCAAAGCTCAAGTATTAGTCATTAGTCAATTTTATTTTGGAATGCACCATTTTGGATGAGGAGCTGAGTAATGAATAAGAAGCTGCAACACCTGAAGAATGCTGGGTCCTTTATGTGGATAGTTCCTCCTGTTAGATGTGTGCCCTAGATGCCAGATTGGCTGACACATTCCGGTACAAATCTAAGGATAAATTTATAATTTTGACTATAAATAAATAAAAAGATTATTCTACTATCACATTGTGTACATTATGTCTGTGATACATCCTTTGAATTAGTAGGAATGTTAATTCATATTTTCAAGAGTTGAAAATTTAAGGCATGAATTTACATAACTAACTCATAAATAGCTCTGACCATAGGATCATCACGACGATGGTAATCGATCCTGAAGGTTGGTGTACGATCACTTCCTTAGGGTAGATGTGTCTTGAGTCTATGGTGTAGAAACACCAGAGCGAGAGTACAGATATTCATTGAGAATGAGAGTACCGAGCGTGACCACCTCGAGCAGTCATAAGGAAGTCTACCTTCTCATCGATGACTAGCTCGATGCTGCAGCTGTGTGTCTAGTTCTTTGACTTGAGGTGTATTGATAGTTCACCTTGAGTGTGTTATAGTTTGACTACACCATAACTCGATCTCCTAACCATTCAAAATCTTGAGGTGTATGTTGGCTGTAGCATATTCATTGTAGGAACCAGATTACACCAAGATGGGATCTATCAACCTCGGTAGATAAGAGGAGTAGTCCTATGATGATCGAAAGATCGAGTCCTTAAGCCCATGGCCATGGCAGAGTGAAATAATGAAAAAGAGTTTTTCATTAAGGTTTCACATCGGACTTCGATCGATCGATTGATTCATATGACTGATGTTGAGTTTGACGAGTTCACCTTAACCCTAATTCAGTCGGAACTCATGATAGAAGAACTCAATCACACAAGTAGCTGCACCGAGAGGTTCGTCTTCATTTCTGATGGGTTGCCACCATATACTGCTAGATGTCACTGATAAATTTTGAGAGTAATTAGAATGATCTTGATGATCGATCATTCTAATTGTCTGAATCAGAAGAGTTCTGGTCCATCGAAAGAGTTTCGATGATGTCGATGATGAGATCATGACATGTCTAATTACCATACGAAAATGAACCTAACTGGATCACACAAATAAAAGTTAGGATCTGGATGTCATCAATTGAGCTAGCCCAGTTCGATTGATTTGGATTAGATCCAATTAGGTTCAAGGAAATCATGCTAGCACACGATTGAGCCTAACTTTCTCATCGTGTAATCTTTTCTATCTCGACTGAGCCAAATGTGATTTGACTCACCCAAAGAACCTTGAGAAAGTTTCTCTTAATCTGACTGGAGCCAGTCCAGCTCTGAAAAGACTTATCTTAATTCATAAGATGAATTTAAGATAACACCTGCTAATTCCTATCACCTGCCATTTTTGTTATAGGACATTGGTCAAACATTGACCCATGGACCTTGCACTGAAGGCCACTTGGCAAGAGGTCATTGAAGATTTTTTGTGGAGTGTCCACCTGCTTAATTGGGCCTCAAAGTGGATGCCATATTTAGATTGGGCGTGCGCCTCAAGTGGATAAGGATAGAGTCCCATGAGATGAGGACTCTAATCCCTTGATCAACTTGGACTGTGGGGCACCATCTCACTGTGCTTATCCAGTGTTGGCACCAATAGCAGAAGAGATTATGGAGATTCTTATTTGATATGATCAGATGATATCACTCCATCAATCAAAATTTTTCTAGAATTAATTAGAATATTTTGATTGGCCGAATGATGTGGCACTGCATGGCACAGTAGGGTCTATTTAAACCCTATCTGCGCCTAGGGATGAGATGCTGCTCAATAACCAGCAAAAGCCTAAATCCTCTCCACTTCTTCATGCCCCCTCTGCTCCTCTCCCTCCCCTCTTCACATCCAAGAAGTTGGGCATCCATCTGGTGCTTATCCAAGGCGTGGTGGCTTCCTGATTAGAAGGCTGCAGAGATTTATCGAGAAGCTGCTGCTCCAGCTTCAAAAGATCTTTTGAAGATCTTTCAGATCAGATCCAGATCTAATTTTTGGAACAAAGATTCATGAGGGAAAGATGATCTGGATCCTACTTGAGTAGATACCGATAGAGGCCAGGCGACTGCATGGCTATTTTAGAACCTTGGGCATTGTTGCGATCATCTACAGGGTAATCTAGTTACCCTAGAGGTATTTCTCTATTTCTCATAATTTTAGATTTAATTTTAAATTTAATATTAGATAATAAGAATTAGATCTAATAGATCTTAGATCTAAAATATCATAAGATATTTTTTTTTGAAATATTCCACCCCAGATCTTATTAGATCTGGAAGATCCTACAAGAAAAAAGCTGGTTTTTCCTTCAACTGGTATCAGAGCCAGGTTGATTGCTCTATTTCAGATCTAATTTAGATCTAATTTTTATTTTTATTTATCTAATATTAATGGATTTCAGATATCACATCAGATATGATAGAATCTAAAATCAAAAAAATTAAAATTAAATCTAAGTAGATCTAACATGTATGAGATGCATGACTAGACTAAGAGTAGTTTGATCTATGAATAGTCTTATAGTTTTATATTTTAATATGATTAAAATATAAATTAGATCTAATTTATTTTTTATTTTTTTAATATTATAAATATTATATTCAGATCAAAAAATAAAAAATAAAATTTTAATTAATACATAAGATTGATCTGTTGCATGCCTAGACTAGTTGTAGAATTGTTCTAGTAACTATCTAGAATAGATTTTATATTGAATAGTTCAATTTAAATCTTATTTTTTAGATGTTATATGTGATGTATCAGATCTGAAAGTATACTAATTAGATCAGATTTTAATACATGAGATGTATGCAAAGCATGTATAAGTTAGATCTGAAATTATATATGTGATATGTAACTTAGATCTAACTAGTTTTATAGTTAAATCAATATTTTTGATTAAGGTGTTCCTCATGACCGTCCAGTCATAAGAACAAAGTAGGGTTTAAGATCCTCTTCTCCCATTCAATGGGATGTTCTTATGGCGTGTAGGGGTGCTGCGTGTTCATCCTTAATCAAAAATCAAACTTATTTTTCTACAAAATCCTAGATCCTGAAATCCTAGGATTTATTTTACATATTTTATTTATGAACTCAAGACTTAATTAATGAATTAAGCTTATGAAATTAAATTAGATCTAAAATTAAGAATTTTAGATCTAAGTTATTTTCATAAAATTGGGTTCGAGCTTGGATAGCTCAATTAGGTCTAGCGATTGATCAAACCGAATCAAAAGTTGGTTAGGTGGGATCATGAAAGCTAATAATTGAGCTAGCCCATGTCACTAGGTTAGTCATAATTGTTATGACTATGTCAAGTTTAATGAGACCTAAATCAAATCTTTCTAAGAAAATATTAAGTCTAAGGTCTTCCACCATTGTGGATGTGCGGGCCCTTCCCGGGATTGATTATTCTTGGCTGGTTACAGTGGCTCAGTTGCACCAGGAAGATGCAACCATGTCCATTAGGCATTGGATGCTACGGATTAAGGATGAGTTGTGCTCAATATTTTGGATACGGTGAGGAATCCAATTAGGAATCTAATTCATGCAAATGGTGGGTCTGACTTAACTAAGGATTGGAGCAATATTCGGGCACGGTGAGCTTCATGAATTAGAGACCAAATTTTGGGTGCACCGTGATTAGAGAATCATTGGACAAGAGTTGTCCACTCATCAGTTGATCCATCATCAATAACTGTTAGGTGAGATGATGAGCCAGTCGATGAGACCGTACCACCCACTAGAAATCACTAATCACGGAGATTTTCATATCTCTATCTAGGGAGTGTAGGGATCTGAGAAAATAGTGAGAGCCTAATTTATTTAAAAAAAAAACTCCTAAATAAATTGGTTAAGTCTGATTACAAAATCTAACTAGAAACTCTTGACTCTTTACAGGAAACATGTCTGCGTCCAACCCCTGACCAAAATACTAGACACCCACAGATTGACTGGATCCAATTTCAAGGATTGGTTGAGAAACTACAGAATTATTCTGGAAGATCTAATAGATCTTAGATCTATTAGGAATTAGATCTAATAGATCTTAGATCTAAAATATCATAGGATATATTTTTTTTGAAATATTCCATCCCAGATCTCATTAGATCTGGAAGATCATACAAAAAAAAAGTTGATTTTTCCTTCACCTCCAACACAACGAGCTCAAGAGTCAGGCTAATTTTAACCAGCCCAAATGGAGTGGTCATCAAATACATCTTGCAGATCAAATTTCCAATGTCGAATAATAAAATTGAGTATGAAGCTCTAGTTGCCAGCCTAAACATAGCAAAGGAGATGGGAATTCGGTACCAAAGGGTCCATAGTGACTCCCAGCTCATCGTTGGGCAAGTGCAAGGGGAGTATGAGGCTCAAAAATCCAATATGATGAAGTATTTGTAGAAGATAAAAGATCTTGCTTCTAATTTCATCATCATGAATATTCAGCAAATTTTGAGGTTAGAAAATGTGAGGGCAGACCTCTTATTAAAGCTTGCCACCCTTGGAGCTGCCAATCTAAAGAGGAGCTCATACTTAAGAGACCCTAGAACGCCCAAGCATTGAAGAGTTTTCAGTAATGCAAGCAAAGCTTGAGCCAAGCTAAATAGATCTAGTTGTCCAATACTTACAAGATGGAGTGCTGCTAGCTGATCATGAAGAAGCAAGAAAACTAAGGCATCTTGCACCATAGTATTTGATGTACGATGGAAAGCTATACAAAAGATTCTACTCCCTATCTTTAGTCCAATGTCTTTGACCCTTAGAGGTGGAGTTGTTGGGAAATGTGTCCCAAAAAGCCAATCGTCAAGCTGTTGACGGTTGAGCAACCAAGTATTGTAATTGATTTGTTAATAAATAAAATATATTTGGCATTTTCATCATAAGCTTTCATCTTCTAATGAACTCTGTTGTTATGATGAAGTCCTTAGGACTATTTAGATTCGATAAAGAGAGGATTTATCGATTAGTCCTTAAAACAGTTCACGACCAAATGATAGGCTGTTAATAAGGATGACAGCTTTATCGAGCATAGGTCGCTGTAGGCCATATGGGTTGGTTGTCCTCTTAACCAAAGAGTGTGGAGACACTAGTATGGCATACAGGTGAGATATACTGGTACATCATCATTGAACGTGACCAACTCTAAAGTATTCTGCTATCGAGAATGTCTCTGATGGGATATAGGTATAAGTGTCCCTTAGACTTGAGATCGCCTCAGTTACTTGCAAGCAACTCACTGTGCTTTGGTACTGGACTAACTAAATTTCTAATTCAAGGATGGAAGGCTTCTGGACCCAGTCAAGTACTTGTGAAGTTAGAGTATGATCGAGATAGGATTGACCACTCCAAGAGTTGGAGAAGAATGAGTCGCTGTATTTCAATTTAGCAAAATCTTGACCAGGGTAATCCATCAGATAGATTTGATATTTTAAAATACAATGTGGACAACCTGATCAGAGTTGACAGTTGAACTCTGGGGTGTCCTATGATCATTTTGATCAAGGAGATGAATTATATGAAAACTATATCCGCATGGGTTTAAGGATGTTGTTCTACACATTCGACCTATCCGATCGTCGGGTACCATTGCTAGATGGTCACTTCGATTGGTACAGAAATTTTTTCTATGCTACTAGCTTAGGTTTGGATCAATGAGGTCACACACATTTGAGTTCATGATCCGATCAGATGGTTGATCAACGATTAAGAATCGTTCTAGGGTTAAATGATCAATACCATTGACATTTAACCCAGTGCAAGTGTTGCAGGAAGATCGATCAGTAATTCGATTGCTAATTGGCTTAATTTGATTAAGCCAATGAATTGAGATTAAGTCTAATTAAATATAATTTAATTAGATTTAGTTTGAGCTTGATTGGATCAAGTTCAATTAGTTTATTGGATAAGCTAAGTGCAAGAAAAAACTAGTCCTAGTTCAACTAGGACTTGGGTCAATCTAATTTCTAATTTGATTAGAAAATTAAATCAGATTTAAATCTAATTTAATCTGATTAAATTAAGTTTTTAATTGGGTTAAAACTTATTTTAATTGGGTTGATCTAATTTTGATTTGATTTGATTTGAGAAATCAAATTAAAACAAGTCATAAGATAGAATCCTAGTAAGACTAGGATTCCACCTTGCACCACATAAGCCTTCCCCATGCCCTCTCTCTCATTCAACGCCAATCTCCTCTTATTCTGTGTGACAAAAGCCCTCTCCCAGGTCTCTCCCATGTTCACAAAAGGTCTCCTCTCTTCTTTCTTACATGGAAGGTGGTTTGGATCAAATCAAAAATGAATAAGTTTGGATTTCGAATTCTATGAGATAGAGTTTTAGAAATCCAAAACTCTTTCAATTTTGCATCGAATTTATCCAAATTTTTTTTGGAATTTTTGTGGCTTTTAGGGTATATATTGTACACCCTTTACTGGTGATCTATGCACAAAAATAAGGAGGAGGTGCTCAAGAGTTGGGACCCCTTATCTTGCCATGTTTGGATAAGCCTTGACTAGGTATTTGACCTAGACAAGGACTCTATCATATCTCTCTATATAAAATGAGTTTCTTCATGAAATTTTTGGAGACGATAGAAATTTGAGAGTCTTTGGGTCATCCAAAAATTAGAGAGAAAGACCTTTGGATCATGGAGATATAAAAGACACAAGTTAGGATATCTAGAGAGAGAAACGAGAAGAAGAAGAGGGTCTTCTTCTAGGGTTGTTTGTTTTCATATCTTTCCTCCCTCCATCTTGAATTTTCTGAAAGTGTCTCAGATCTAAAACTCCTCCTTCTACTTTCCATCTTTGGAAGAGTCCAAATCAAGAAGAAGGAGGCACCTGATCAACCATCAAAGAAGGATCAGCGCAGTACTAGCATACTGTGCTGATTTCCTGAAACAGGACTTCTGATCGAGATTCGTAGGCTCGTGTGGATGACTCCTAGAGGCTGGACACGTGTGTGGCTTGCAATATCATCCTCAAGCCCGGATCAGCGAGGTTAGAATGTCTAACTTACAAGGTAATAGATCTGATCTATTATTTAATACATACATTAGATGTAGTATAGAAACATGTTGATATGATCAACATGTAGTTCATGCTATATTTATATATTTTAATTTCTGATTTAATGCTATGTAATAATCATATAATAGGATCTTAGATCTAGGGATTCTCTATTTTAGAAAATAATTTTAATTTATTTTAGTCTTTCGCTGTATGATCTTGAAAAGTTTCAAGATCTAACCCTGAAACCCTAGATCTGGTTCCTACAGGAGTATGCCCTCCATGAGATTCATGAAGAAATTTATAGCAATCACCTAGGGGGCAAGGCACTAGCTTGCAAAAGTACTTCAGCAAGGCTATTTCTGGCCAAGCATGCAAAAGGATGCAGCTAACTTAGTGCACAGATGTGACCAATGTGAGAAGAACTCCAACATCCAACATAGACCTTCGACTCCTCTAGCCCTGATCACCATATCTTGGCCCTTCGCTTAATGAGGGATGGATATCCTCGGATCTTTTTCCATCACGACTGCACAGAAGAAATTTTTGCTTGTCATAATTGATTATTTCACCAAATAGGTTGAAGCGAAAGCGTTGGTGACCATTACCAAGGCCAAAGTCTTTGACTTCATATGGAAGTCCATTATTGGCCAATTCAATGTACCTCGAGCCATCATCATAGACAATGGGCACCAATTCGACAATTCGATGTTCAAGGAGTTCTATAGTAGTCTTGGGATTTCATATCGACTGACCTCGATATCTCACCACTAAAGCAATAGTGAAGCAGAGGTAACTAACCGGACCCTGTTGCAAGGGCTCAAAGCCCAGCTAGGTCAAGCTAGGGTGTTATGGGTTGAAGAGCTATATAACATACTTTGGGCATACTGCACAACTCAATTGGTTCCCACCAAAGAGACTCTTTTCAAACTCGCTTTTGGGATCGAAGCTATGAAACCCCTAGAAATTGGCCTGCCCTCACTTCGGGTAGAAGGGTTTCATGAAGATAGCAACTTAGTTGGATTGAGAGTGAATCTGGACCTACTAGAAGAAACCCGAGAGCGAGCATGGATATGGATGGTGAATTACTAGTAGAGGATAGCTCAATACTATAATTCGAGGGTTAAAGGTAAAGCCTTTCAAGCGGGTGACCTAGTTCTCTGGAAGACAGATGTGTCTTGCCCAATCGAATAGGGGAAATTTGCACCAGATTGGGAAGGACTATATCACATTAATGAAGTGGTGTGATCGAGAGCATACCGACTTCATTGACTAGATGGAGCTCTGATCTCCCAAACTTGAAACTCTGATAACCTACATATCTACCATCCTTAATTGTAATTCCCATGAAATCAAAAATAAAAGTTTTTGTTTTATAGATTTAAATGTTCTCTCCTGAAATCTCCAACATGCGCTTCTCATCCACAGATGAACTGAGCAAAATGCATCTCCCAAGATCTCCAATACGCACTCCTTATCCATGGACAAACTGAGCGAAATGCATCTTTTGGACTCTCCAATGTGCGCTCTCATCGACAGACGAGCTGAGCAGAATATGTCTCCCAAAATCTCTAGTGGCGCTCCTCGCCCATGGACGAACTAAGTAGAAAGTATCTCCTAAAATCTTCAAAATATGCTCCTCATCCATGGACAAGCTGAGCAGATGCATCTCCTAAAATCTCCAATGCATGCCTCATCCACGAACGAGCTAGGTAGAATGTATCTTCCAGACTCTCGAGCATGCGCTCTCATCAATGGATGAGCTGAGTGGAGAGCATCAGCAGAATTCTCTAAGGTGCGCTCCTTTCCCACGGGTGAGCTAGGTAATCTCCGATCATCTATATCCAACCTCACCCAATAGTCACCGCTCTTCGCCCATGAGAAAACTATGGAATGATCATAACCATGATCTATCTTCGTGCCTCATCCTCATGAAGTCTAACTTAGGGGGACTGAAGGTAATTATCACGACCCTGGTTGGTGTCCCCCCACCTCCACCTAAAGTATCTACTTAAGATCGAAGGTTGGACTAATGATTCTAGGGAACTGACCTCCGAAACTTACTATATTTATAAAAAGTGAGGATAGGAGATGAGGAATAGAGGAGAAGAAAATTTGTACAATGTAAGGTCTATCGTGTATAAAAATATCCTGTTAGATGTATGTCCTAGAAGCTAATTGTTGGTAGACACATTATTCATTCTATGACATAATTTATACTTTAAACTATTGATTTAATCAATAAAGGATAAGTTTTCTTTTTCATTCAAGTGTTATATATCCTTGAATCATCTTTGAAATTGATGTTACGATACATATTCTCAAAAATTAAGAATTAGAGCCATGTATGATTGATTCCTAAATTATTCCTGATCATAGGATAGTGATCGATCCAGATAGATCAGTGCACTATTCACTTCTTTTGAAGTAGATAAATCTTTAGTCTATAGTGTAGAGATACTGAGCGATAAGTACAGATAGTTATTAGAAAATAACTAGTACTGAGCATGACCATATGAGAGATCATATGGATTTCTATCCAATCATCAGTGATCATCTCGATGCTGTAGTTGTGTGACTTATTCTTTGATCTGCGGTGTCATAGTTGCTCACAGTAAGACTATTATAGTTTGACTATACATAAGTATTGATTCGATTATAAGTCTTTGTAGTGGATATTAGCTTCAGTTGGTTAAGTTGTGAGAGCAACATGTGCATCTAGATGTGATCTATCGATCTTGATAGAGAGAAGTGCCCTATGAGATTTGAAAAGCTGAGTCGACAAGTCTATGGCTATAGTAATGTGATTGATGAAAAAAAATTTATTTGGAATCACTAATAAATTTGAGCTGATCGAATCTATCATATGACTGATAATGAGATTTGATGATTTATCCATGACCTACCATCTAGTCGAGACTCACGATAAAGAGACTGTATCATACATTAAGTACATCTAAAAGTTTTATTTCGATTCTACTGAATTGTCACTACGTATTACTAGATGTTACTGATAGATTGTGAGAATTCAATAGGATCATTTTAGATTAATGATCCTTATTGAGTAAGAGTAGAACTGTTCTAACCTACTGAAAGAGATTTTAGTAATACTTATGATAGAGATCATGGTATGTCTCACTACCAGACAAAATTGAACCTATAAGGTCACATATAAAGGAAGAAGATCTTAATTAGCCATAATTGAGCTTATGAAGCATTAATTAATATGGATTTAGAGAAATCCTATTGGGTTCATGTTAACCTTGCTAGCATCTGGATAAACTCAATTTTTTTTGTAGTTGGTTTGCTTATATGATAAGTTTTTGATCAGTTTTTATACTTGATTTGAACCTAATTGAATATGATTCAATAATCTTCAATGGTTGGATGCTCAATTTATAGCTTAGATTAAATCAAGAAAGAGTTTTTTGATTTTATTTATCTTGATTTGATTAAAAATTCTTGAAGTGAATTTATGAAATCATGTGGGCTGATTTGTGAGTATTTAATTAGGTCCCATATGATGGAATGTCTAGCACTGGGTGTGGGCATGGGTGCATAATGGGTGGCGCCCCATTCATTTGATCCTAGTATATTATGGCTTGGACTTCTAATGTGATTAGGAGGAGGGATCCTAATTTGATTTGGATACCCATTAGATGACTATTTAAAGGACCCTAGTCCTACTTCTTACATAATCTCATGATCTCCCATCTTTGTCGCCACCTATTACTATGCACTCGCCCCCTCTCCTCTCTCTTTAGCCCACACCCTCTCTCTTTAGACATCCCCTTTTTGGATCTTAGAGAGAAGTGGGTGGCTTGTTTTCTTTGGTGTCAAGTGTTGGCATCAAGTTGTTGGTGGTTTTATCCTCTTCCTCTCAAGTTTGTTGGGAGTTAGTTACAACCATTTTTTGTTTATTGTTCTTCTTGATTAGTTGAGAGATCCAGAAAAATTTTTGGTTTCTTCAGAAATCAAGAAAGAAAGATCAAAAGGATTTACAAGTTGATTCCTATCTAGGCTTGGTTCAAGCCTATTCAGGCTTTCGGTTCAGGCAAGCAGGATTCAAAAAAAAATAATTGAGGTCAGCCCTATGGATACCTATAGAGATAGGATGCTTGTGTTGCTAATTCAGAGCTTGATTAACCTCAGATCCAGGGATTGAATTAGATTCAACTCCAATTACAGGTTTAAGCCAAAAGAAAAAGCAATTCAGGTATGTGAATTGATTATAGACTTTCTTCATTCATCCTAAAATTAGTTTATGTTAATTTCAACATATGAACTAGATCCATAGATACTTTCATATGAAAATACATACTTAGATTAAAAGTATTTTAATCTAATTTTTTTGTTGTATTTTGAATTTAGTAAAATTTTGAAATCTATATGCACTAGCACCTATAAAAAATCTAATAGTGGTATCAGAGCCACATGTTCATATATATGAAAGTAGCATAAAAATTTTAAAAATTATTTTTAAAATTTTAATTTAGTTATACATGAGATGTATATATTTATATTCATATCTGAAAAATATTTTAGATTTAAATTTTATTCATGTATGCGATATATGAAAACATGTGTAGGTTAGAAATTAAATTTTGTAGTCTAAATTTTTATATATACAATATATGATGGTATATTTAGATCTTAAAAATTAATTTTTAAAAAAATTTAAATTTTTTATATATATGATATATGATTGTATGTATATTCTGAAAGTATTTTGAGAATCAAAAACTTATTTTTTATGCAATAAATTTAGATCTGAAATTTATTTTTTTGATCTAAAATTAGTGTGTACATGAATTGTTGGGCATGGATAGTTTTACATTAGGTCAATGAATTGCATCTTAGGTTGTAATTAGATCATATTAGTTTGAAATCAATGTAGCTATTTATCAAATCGAGTCAAGTATTGATTTGGGTAGATCAATTGAGCTTATGACTCTATAGTGTTGTAGATTGAATTGATTAAACCCCATATGTAGAATCGAGTCAACCTAAGAACCTAATAGGACTTTATGGCTTGAATCTAATTCACCTAAGTTGACTAATTGAAACCAATAAATCATTTGGTGTCTAAGATAAGTTTCGAATAGTAATTTTTAATTGGAAGGCTACTCACCTAGACAATTAAGCCTACGATGAGTTAATAGTGTACCCTCTCACCGATCTCACTTATCTAGCCCATTGGATGACTAGGTTCATTAGTTGCTAAGATATTTTAGTTTAGCCCATGCTAGTTAGATCGGTCATGTGATGACTGACTAGATGAGACCTGATCTAAACCTTCCAAATCAATATTAAGTCTTATGGTCTTCTGCCATTGTAGAAGTGCGGGCGTGATACTGGCATTGACTATTCTCGGTTGGTTACAATAGTTCAGTTGCATCGAAAACAAGCAACCACTCTACTAGTAAAGAGTTGCTCTAGGATGAAGATTAGGTTGGGCCCAATATGTGTTATTTGAGGAACTCAATGATGGCTTCATACCTGCTTGTGAACGGTGAGTCAAGATTAACTGAGTGGGGCAATATGTGTTATCTGAGCTCTCATGATTTAGAGATCAATTTACTATAATATACTTAAAGAAATATCTGTGTTAAGAGTTGCCTATGCATCGGTGTGCGTGTCATGCTCCCGACCTAAGATTTTGAGTCGATGGTCATAACAATTACCGCATACTTATAAGAAACTTTTCTCATAAACATACAAGGCATTTCATCATGATATCATACACATAAAGTTGAATAAATTTTAAATATTTTAATGATCAAATCTTAGTTCAAATAACAAATCAAAACTCAGTGTCAAAAAGAAAAATAATTGTCTGACAAAGTTAACACTTAAAATAAAAATCTTGCTTTAATTCTGAGAAAATCTTAAATCAAATAAGCTAACTCCATCTCTAATCGCTCTCCCAATAAAAATTCTGCATCACGTTAATTTTCTAGATCTGTAAAGGAAAAATATAAAACTCATCATGAGCTAAATAGTCCAGTAAGCAGTGCATACCTTTAACTGAATAAATCAAAAAATAATATTGTTGGGTATAAAATACCACCCAGCCGAAGTTTGTGATGGGAGTGACCCTCCGGGGATCCAACTGACTTTCGACCTCCGGCAACATCTCTTCAAACCTCCCGGGCGGTCGAGCCTCCGCCACACTCCCAAGTTTTGCCGACGGACAGGACCCCACCAGCGTCGATCGGATTCTTCGCGACGTCCGGACTTCTACGGGAGCCGGACCTCGCCCACAACTTCACCTGCAGACTCCGTCCGGACTCCTACGGGAGCCGGACCTCGCCCACGACTTCACCTGCAGATTCCGTCCGGACTCCTATGGGAGCCGGACCTCACCCACGACTTCATCTGCAGGCTCCACCCAGGCTCCTATGGGAGCCGGGCCTCACCCACGACTTCACCTGCAGACTCCGCACAGGCTCCTACGGGAGCCGGGCTCCGCCCATGACTTCACCTGCAGGCTTCGCCGGACTCCTACGGGAGCCGGACCTCGCCCATGACTTCATTTGTAGGCTCCGTCCGGGCTCCTACGGGAGCCGGGCCTCGCCCACGACTTCACCTGCAGGCTCCACCCGGACTCCTACGGGAGCCGAACTCCGCCGACGACTCCTGCTGCAGGTAAACTTCGTCCGGACTCCTATGGGAGCCAGACTTCATCCCTGATTCTAATTGCAGGTAAACTTCGTTCGGACTTCTATGGGAGCCGGACCTCGCCCACGACTTCACCTGCAGACTTCGTCCGGACTCCTACGGGAGCCGGACCTCGCCCACGACTTCATCTGCAGCCCCGCCCGGGCTCCTACGGGAGCCGGACTCCGCCGACGACTCCTACTGCAGGTAAATTTCATCCGGACTCCTACAGGAGCCGAACTTCGTCCCTGATTCTAATTGCAGGTAAACTTCATCCAGACTCCTACGGGAGTCGGACCTCGTCCCCAACTCCAATTACAGGTAGACTTCGCCCGAACTCTTGTGGGAGACAAACTTCGCTCGTCTCCAGCCCCAGCTACGTGAAAACTCCATTCGAGCTCCTGTGGGAGCCGGACTTCATCCCCGACTTCAACTGAAAGAAAACTCCGTCCGAGCTCCTGCAAGAGCCAGACTCCAAGCTCCTCTCAGACGAGTAGCTAGCCACCCCTCTCCATCAGACACCCCAACCAAACTCCGACCGATAGGCCTGGACCCCCTGGCAAGCCACAGCAACAGCCACGACTCTGCTCCACCTCCTGCGATGGATTCTGCATAGCTCCATCACCCCCTGGCAGGCCGCAGCAACAGCCACGACTCTGCTCCACCTCCTGCGATGGATTCCATGCGGCCCCATCACTCCTTGGTAGGCCGTAATAATGGCCACGATCCTGCTCCACTTCTTGCAACGGATACCACGCGATTCCTCCATTCTCTGGCAAGTCACGACAACGGACGCCGCTCCGTTCCCCATGGCGGACTCCACGTGGCACGCCCCGATGATAGCCATGGGTCCACTCCACTACTCTCCGCAACAAACTTTCCCTGACTCTGGGTGGCCCACTGCCAGACGGTTACAGGCATCGCTATCAGTTTGTGCCCCCTCCGCCTATAAAAGGGAGACCCCAGATACGTTATTCTCTAAGCTCTTATTTTTTACCTAGAAACTCTGCTAAAATTTTCGTTCGAGCACTCCATTCTTGTTGAGGCAGAGAACTGACTTGAGCATCGGAGGATCTTGCTGGAGCAACCCCACTTCCGGTTTAGACTTCTTTTACAGGTCCCGACGGCGATCGCGACTCCAGCTTCTCTGACGCAAGCGATTTTTGCACCAATAGGATTGGCACTAGAGGAAGGGTCTGAACCTCCGCAGTACCCTTGTTCTTAAAGGAGCGCTCAACGGGATTGGCCCCGGGCATCTTTTTCGGTGCCCCCTCCTCCCTCCTCCACTTGGACTCTGCTCGATGCCTCCCCGTAAGGCATCCACACGACGATCCATGGCCTCCGCGACTAGATCTCAGGCTCCGGCCTCACCTCCAGTTTCCCAACCTCCCCCTCCTCCGACAACGGCGGTCGACACGGAGCAATTTGATCTGCTGGCACAGCAGGTCAGAGGCCTCACTGAAGCTGTGCAGGCCATGCAGTAGCAGCAGCAGCCGCAGGCATCAGTGCGCCTGGAAAGGGCGTCACCGGAACACCAAAATCTGGTGGTGGGGTGGGCCACGTGGGCCAGCTACCCCATCTTCCCTGGGAAGATGAACCCAAGGGTGGAGAGCCCTCAATCGGATCATGACTCAACCCCTGGAAGATCCCTGCCTCCATTCTGCCAGAGGACCCTCAAGACCCGAAGTCGAGAGGATTTCCTGGATCGGAGACTCCAGGAGACGAACCGACGAATCGAAGAGCTCCACCACACTCCCCCCACTTATGGTGAGGATATTTGCACTGACCCTCCCTTTTCTCAAATGATCATGTAGGAACTGATCCCGCCAAACTTCAAACTCTCCCATTTCGAAAGCTACGATGGGACTTCAGACGCAGTTGATCATCTGGAGGCCTTCCAGACGATGATGCTGCTTCATGGCGCATCCGACGTCATTCTGTGCCGAGCCTTCCCATCCACCTTGAAGGGAGCGGCGAGAAACTGGTACTCGGCACTGAAGTCGGGTACCATCTTTTCTTCGATCAGATGAGCCACCAATTTGTGGCCCATTTTGTCAGCAGCCGGCACCCCCGGAAGGGTTCGGAGTCCCTCATTAATATCAAGCAAAGGGAGGGGGAGTCCATCCGGGCCTACATCCACGTTTCAATGTCACAGCGCTGGAGGTCCGAAATTTGGACCAATCGGTAGCAATGGCCGCTCTGAAGGGCGGCCTTCAGAAGAATGACCTTTTGTTCTCTCTGGAGAAGAAGTACCCCAGAGATTTTGCTGATTTGTTGGCTCGAGCTGAAGGGTACGCTCGAGTGGAGGAAGCCTTCAAAATGAAGGATGAGGAGACTGCAAGAGAGCGGCAGGTGGGAGACTCGAGTAAGCCCGCAGTCGAAAAGAGGTCGAGAGAAGCTCGACCGCATTCTCGATCCCCTCCTGGGCACAAGCGTGTCCATACTCCTCCCCAGGTACGTAGGCAGAGAAGCTGGATCACGGGGTTCGGTGGGGTTCTCCATCGAGAAGATTCCGCAACTACGCCCCCCTCAATGCCTCGAAGACCCAGGTACTGATGGAGGTCAGGGAGCAGCTCCCTAGGCCAGAGAGGATGCGCACACACCCTGGGAAGTGCAACCCCAACAAGTTCTGTCTCTACCACCGCAACCACGGCCACGACACGGAGGAATGCATCCAGCTCCGAGACGAGATCGAGGAGCTCATCCGGCGAGGTCGACTCAATAGGTTCATTCGGTGCCAGCCTGAGGGTAGAGAAGATCGGCCAAGGGCCCTACCACAACCTAAACCGCCAAGGAGGGAGGAGCAGCCCAGAGATCGACCTCCAATCGGGACCATCGACTCCATCTCCGGAGGCCCTCAAGGAGGAGCAGACCTTCCACGACCATGGAACTCGAAAAACCTGTAAATGTACTACTCACGACTTTGCTTTGAATCAAAATTTCTTTCGACTTTGCATGTCTTTCCCTTTCGGCATGGACTTGTTACGAATGGGGGCGACCCCATCAAACAATTAAAACAAGGTCATGTTAAGAACAGGAGGAGAACCTCATCCTAACATGAGCAAAATAAAAGTTTGATTATTTTAAGATCAGACCGGGGGAGAGGCCCATATAACGGCCCTTGAGTGCCCCCACGACCGTGTTAGGGACAGGAGGAGAACCTCATCCTAACATAAGCAAAGTCAAAGGCCCGGTTCTCTTAGACCGGATGGGGGGAGAGGCCCTTCAATGCCCTTACGCACCCCCACAGCCATGTTAGGGATAGGAGGAGAACCTCGCCCTAACATGAGCAAAGTCAAAGGCTCGATTTTTTTAGACCGGATGGGGGGAGAGGCCCTACAACGTCCTTATGCGCCCCCACGGCCACGTCAGGGACAGGAGGAGGACCTCACCCTAACATGAGCAAAGTTGAAGGTCCGGTTCCTCTTAGACCGGATGGGGGGAGAGGCCAAACAGCGTCCACATGTGCCCCCACAGCCATGTTAGGGACAGGAGGAGAACCTCGCCCTAACGTGAGCAAAGTCGAAGGCCCGGTTCTTTTAGACCGGATGGGGGGAGAGGCCCTTGCGACGACCCTTATGTGCCCCCACAGCCCCGTTGGGAATAGGATGGGAACCTCATCCTAAATCGAACCGAGATCGACCACGTCAAGGACAGAGGGAGAACCTCATCTTAATGATGACAAGGACCCGGCTGCCCAACAGAATTGGATAAGGGGAAAAGTCCCTCAATGGCACCTCTACACTTCTACGCAACCCCTTAAAAAGCAAGGGGAGGACCCTCACTCGAAAAGAGGAGGAGAATTGAAAAGAAAAGTGACGAATTACACCGGCAGCAGACGGGAAACAAACCACACCAAAGACCTAAGGAACCTCGTCCTGGTAAAGATGGGAAGTTCCTACCAAACATCCCCGATCTCTAAGAAGGCTCTTAACACGGACCAAGAAAATAATGACACCTTCGAGGTAATGCAGAGTCCAGACCACCAAGCTCGAGCCTAGGCCACAGACGACAAGAAGAGCAAATCGGCATGGCGATGATTGGGCACTCCAAACGACATCGACGTCGGATTAGTCTTAAAGACAAAAGAAATTCGACGGACGATAACTTAATACAACACGCGGATGAGGTAACACAAAATCCTCTTTTCATTTCATTCACGAAATATACACTACAAAGCCCGACAGGCTAAAGAAAGAAGAGCAAAATGACAAAAACAAGACAAAACAACAAAAGAGAAAATGTATGCATGGAAAGACGGAAGGCCAAAAAGAGCCCTAGGAAAGTCCTGCTCCTTCCGACCTCGAATTATCTGCTTCACCCCTTATCCAGGACTGCCTCAGATTTTTAATTTCTTCTTCTAGCTCTCTCTTTTTCAGCAGCGCATCCTGGAGCGCCCGACGGAGTCGCTGGCTTTCGTTCTCCGCCTCTAGATGCCTCTTTCTCAGGACCTCGGATTCCACCTCCGCATCCTTGATGGCCTGCTGCTCGCATGCCAGCTGGATCTTCAATTGCTGCAGCTCAGCTGTCCTCTCCCCAAGGGTGACAGAAAGCCCTTCGGTAGTTCTTCTTAGGGACTGGAGTTCATTGGAATCCCGAGAAGAAGTGAGCTGAGCCCTATCAGCCAACTGCCCTTGAAGATGGGCGACTTCATCGGTCGCTACCCTGAGTCTCCATTTATATTCATCCACCTGCCTACGCCAGCCGGCCCGATGCACGTCATAGCTCACCTCGGCATCCTGAAGCTGCTGCTGAAGGTCAGAGACCTTCTTCGACCACCCCCGATCGCCGTCCGCCCGAGCCAAGAGCCAGGACGAACTTCCCTCCAGCTGGCCAATCCTCTCCTGCGCAGCTGACAGTTCCACCCTGAGAAAACTGATCTTGGCAGCTTGAGCCCAAATTCGATCGCTGGCGCTCTTCTTGTGTTCCTCAAGCTCCTTCACGAAGTCTGCCTTCCTCCGACTGTACTCCATGATCCCCTTCACGTGGAAATTTCGAAAGTGGCTGGCATTTGAGGTGGCTTCAGAGTAACCCTCCCTCAACCTATGAAGCTCGCCTTCCATCTTCTTCGACCCTTTTGTCAAATGAAGAACTTTTTTCTTCAACCGCTGGATTGTGGACTTCAGCGAATCTCCTGGGGCAGGGGAAGTGCTATGGCAGGACACTGCCATCGAGAGACAAAAGCGTCAAGGCACGTCTCGTTGCAGAAAGAAAAATAAAAAGGGGGAAGGAAGAAAGGAGAAGCCATCCACGATGAGAAATTTGACTTTATTGAGTGAATATTTCTTAAAGACAAAAAGAAAAAGAAAAATTACAAATATATATATATATATATATATATATATATATATATATATACAAAGTCGGAGGTCTCAGACCTCTGCAGTAGGAGTTGGGGAGCTCGGTGTCCCTGGAAAGGGGGCTGCGGCAGCAGTAGCGGCAAAAGAGGGATCGGCCTCATCTTCCGACTCCTCGCCCAAGAAGCTGAGGTCGAGCTCGGGAAATTTCTTGGCCACCTTCTCCTGGCAGAGCTCGAACCCCTTGATGAATGCTTCCTGGCCGAATCGGACGTTCAGGTCTCTCATCTCTATGGAGCCTTGAACTCCTCTACCGCAAGACCCCTGGCCTCTGAGACCAGGACCGAAATCTGCTCCACCAAATTGGCGACCTCGGCCTCCACCTTTCTCACCGTCTCCTCCGAGGTCTGTTTCTCTTCTCCCGGGCCTGCTTTTCTTTCTCCAGGGCCTCTTGGAGGGCAACTACTTCAGCGGCCTTTTCTTTGAGGCGGGTGACTTCAGCCCGGCGATGCTCCTCCACCTGGATGGCGTCCCTCCTCGCCCGATTTGTCACCTCGATGTTGGCAAGGAGCTGGTGCCCAATCTGCAAGGGCGGCTAGGGGGATCAGAACAAGGATCGGAAAGCCAATTAAATGAAGACTTGTTTACCTCGAGAAAGGACCCTAGGGAGTCCCAAACCTGCTGCTCAGGATCGGTGCGGTCAATCCTCTCGATGACTTCAGGCAGAATGCAGCCGTCGATCAACCGCTTGATCAAGTCCCTGTCATTGAAGGGATTCTCCGGCTCTTCTTCGAAACCAAGGGACTCTTCAACGATGGCTCGACGGCTACTCCCCCTGCGGGCCACCGACTTCCTCCTCATCCCCCTCTCTACTCCGGGCACCTCCGTGGAACAGACCCCCGAAATGGGAGCCCCAGTCAGTGGACTCCTTGAAGAGGCCCGGGGGGTCATTGGTTCGGCGTCCGAAGGAATGTCGATCGCGAGAGCCACCTGGACAGGCACGGTCGAGCTCATCTCCTCCACCCTGGTCTTTTTACTGATCTGGAGGCCGTGGCACCTTTTCTTTTGTGGGCCTTGAGGCCTCTAGCGAGCATCCGTGCTGCTTCGGCGTCCATTCCTAAAAAAAAAAAATTTGAAAATCAGTAATGGGGTGAAAAGGAAGAAGTGACACGCAAAAAAAAAAAAAAAAAAAAAAGAGAAGAAAAGAAGAGAGAAGAGAAAGAAAGAAAAAGAAGAAGGATGGAAGAAAAGAAGAGAAAAGAAAAGATGAAGTACTCGCACGATCCTGGGGGCTCAAGCTGATGTTGAACAAAAATTGCTCCCTCAGAAGGTTGGGAAGGGAAGGAGCGGAATAGTCAAAAGCTTCCGGGTGGCCTGGAGGTCGTCCTCCCCCAGGCTGGGAGCCGACGGACAGAGTCCCTCAGAGAGCCCCAAGGGGGCAGGCCCAGCCTCAAAGTTGGGCAGTGGACGAAGAGGTATTTTTCCTTCCAGTTGTGGATTGAAGAGGGAGCCCCTTTCAGCAACCCCTTCTTGCCGAACTGAGGAAAGAAATACCACCAGTCCTTCACTGAAGAGAGACGCTTGAAGGTATAGAAGTACCTAAACAGAGAGAGGGATGGCTGAACCTCAACTACGTGGCAAAGGGAGAGGAACCCTATCAAAAACCTCAAAGAATTTGGAGCAACTGAAGCTAAAGAGATATCTAAGAAGCAGAAAAGGGCGACAACAAAGGACGAGAGCGAAAGTCAGAGTCCGGCACGGAACGCCTCCTAATACAGGCAAAAACGATCGGGTGGGGGAGTGCTAGCCCGGTCGGAGGGGCCAGAAAGCTCCAGGTCGTACTCCGGAAGAACTCCATACTGAACCCTTATCAGTAGGAGTTCATCCGGAGTCAGGGAGCAGGAAATGGCACCCGGTGCAAAGATCGGGCGAAGCCCGATCCCAGGTGTGGGTTCGTCTACAGGATGGGGCTCCTGGGGGGCTGAGGCGAAAGAACTCCCGGAACCGCTAGAGGTGGAAGTGCCGGAAGATATTTTGAATGACTTCAAACGAAGACCCTAAAGATCCCGAAGAAAACAGACGGGACAAAGGATGAGAGGTTGCGGGAGACCAACTCAGAGGAATGCAACAGAAGAAAATGGAGGAGAAAAGGCCCCTAAATGGCAAGAAGAAAAATGAAGGTTCTAGGACTAACCTAGATCACTCTGAAGGATGCAGAGGGGCGAGGACAGGGATGACTCGAAGGATGCCTAGGGCAAAGAAGATGGCAAGGAGGGTCAGGACTCTCGGAGAAAAGGCGGATGCCGATAGAACTTTCAGGCGAAAAGGTGGGTTTAAATAGACCCTGGGATCCGGTGCCATAATGATCGCGAATCCCCTAGGCCGACCCGCGCTCGACACGTGTCCCACTCGCCACGGCGGGCGGCTAAAAGCGGCTGACAGCTGACGGAGCCATTACTGCACCGTACCTGGGCCAGCGTACCAATAGAAATTTCGAAGGGTCCCTTCGAATCGCTCCGATTTAAAAGACTCCAGCACGCGTGCATTTAATGACAAAATATCTGGGGGCGATCGTGCACAGGATTCAAGAGGATAACTTCGGCTGCAAAAATTTCTCTGTACTTTCTTCATTCGAAATTCGAACTCGAAAGTAGGGGGACAGGTGTTGGGTATAAAATACCCCCCAGTCGAAGTTCGTGATGGGAGTGACCCTCCGGAGATCCAACTGACTTTCGACCTCCGGCAACATCTCTTCAAACCTCCCGGGCGGTCGAGCCTCCGCCACACTCCCAAGTTTTGCCGAGGACAGGACCCCGCCAGCGTCGATCGGATTCTTCGCGACGTCCGGACTTCTACGGGAGCCGGACCTCGCCCACAACTTCACCTGCAGACTTCGTCCGAACTCCTACGGGAGCGGATCTCGTCCACGACTTCACCTGCAGACTCCGTCCGGACTCCTACGGGAGCCGGACCTTGCCCACGACTTCATCTGCAGGCTCCGCCCGGACTCCTACGGGAGCCGGGCCTCGCCCACGACTTCACCTGCAAACTCTGCACAGGCTCCTACGGGAGCCGGGCTCCACCCACGACTTCACCTGCATGCTTCGTCCGGACACCTACGGGAGCCGGACCTCGCCCACGACTTCATCTGCAGGCTCCGCCCGGGCTCCTACGGGAGCCGGGCCTCGCCCACGACTTCACCTGTAGGCTCCGCTCGGACTCCTACGGGAGCCGGACTCCACCGACGACTCCTGCTGCAGGTAAACTTCGTCCGGACTCCTACGGAAGTCGGACTTCATCCCTGATTCTAATTGCAGGTAAACTTTGTTTGGACTCCTACTGGAGCCGGACCTCACCCACGACTTCACCTGCAGACTCTGTCCGGACTCCTACGGGAGCCGGACCTCGCCCATGACTTCATCTGCAGGCCCCGCCCGGGCTCCTATGGGAGCCGGACTCCGCCGACGACTCCTGCTGCAGGTAAACTTCATCCAGACTTTACGGGAGCCAGACTTCGTCCCTGATTCTAATTGCAGGTAAACTTCGTCCGGACTCCTACGAGAGCCAGACCTCGTCCCCAACTCCAATTGTAGGTAGACTTCGCCCGAACTCCTGTGAGAGCCAGACTTCGCTCGTCTCCAGCCCCAGTTGCAGGAAAACTCCATCTGAGCTCCTATGGGAGCCGGACTTCATCCCCGACTTCAACTGAAAGAAAACTCTGTCTGGGCTCCTGCGAGAGCCAGACTCCAAGCTCCTCTCAGACGAGTAGCTAGCCACCCCTCTCCGTCAGACACCCCAGCCGAACTCCGACCGATAGGCCTGGACCCCCTGGCAAGCCACAGCAACAGCCACGACTCTGCTCCACCTCCTGTGACGGATTCCACGTGGCTCCATCACCCCCTGGCAGGCCGCAGCAATAGCCACGACTCTGCTCCACCTCCTACGATGGATTTCACGCGGCCCCATCACTCCCTGGTAGGCCGTAATAATAGCCACGATCCTGCTCCACTTCCTGCGATGGATACCGCGCGATTCTTCCATTCTCTGGCAAGTCGTGACAACGGACGCCGCTCCACTCCCCGTGGCGGACTCCACATGACACGTCCCGGTGATAACCACGGGTCCACTCCACTACTCTTCGCAACAAACTTCTTCTGACTCTGGGCGGCCCACTGCTAGACGGTTACAGGCATCACTATCAGTTTGTTGCCCCCTCCGCCTATAAAAGGGGGACCCCAGATATGTTATTCTCTAAGCTCTCATTTTTTACCTAGAAACTCTGCTAAAATTTTCGTTCGAGCACTCCATTCTTATTGAGGCAGAGAACTGACTTGAGCATCAGAGGGTCTTGCCGGAGCAACCCCACCTCGGTTTAGACTTCTTTTGCAGGTCCCGACGGCGACCGCGACTCCAGCTTCTCCGGCGCAAGCGGATTTTTGCACCAACAGATATTATACATATCAGTTTGCTGATAATAACATAATCAATATGTAAATTCATGAATTCATAATTTATTTTATCACACTAATCAATCATATATATAAATTTTTAATTTATCATAATTTTAAATTATGTTTATCATCTTGAGTCCATCAAATTTCTTAAGTTCTTCTTATCAATCATAAACTATGACCATATTTTCTCTGTGGCAGGGTCATAACACTGTGTATCTTCTTGCGGTAGGCTGTGAATCATCTGGCAACAAATCCTTCGGAACCGTGGTTTCGCTGGCGGTTTATCGTTAGTCTCGCTGGCGACATAAATCCTCAGGATAAATCATTTGCCAACGTATATGCCCCTATTGGTGGGGTCCTTTACATAGCCAGGTTATCAATTCATATCATCTTTCAATTCATATATTATTTCAATAATAATATAAATAAGTGATATTGGAGTAAATCAATCATATCATTCTTTATGATCATACATTATCATAATAATTTTCAACAAATATCTTCAATCATAAATAATTTTCAACAATTATCTTCAATCATAAGAAATTTTTAACAATTTTTTTTTCAATCACAAGCATGTTACAAATTAATATATTTTAAATTTATAATTTATCAGATAAATTCAGTAAAGGTAAAACATTACTTACCTCAAAAGAAAATCCAAACTAGGGATCCTAGAAATCTTGAAAATTCTTCTCTGAAATTGGTATGTCAAATATCATATTTTTGATCAAAATTTTATCAAATTTAAAAAAATAAAAATTCTTAAAATCCAATATCCTCATAGGATCGACTAGATGACAGCATCCAAAATTTTTTGATTGATCCATAGAAACTCTTCTTGTATTTCTTTTTTATTATTATTATTATTTTATTATTTTTTTAAAACTCATAAATCCTAAAAAAATCTAAGAGAGAGAGAGAGAGTAGAGAGAGAAAGTCTCTCTCTGTCCTTCTCTTTCTCTCTCTCCTTCTTCTTTCTTCTTCTTCTTCTTCTTCTTCTTCTTCTTCTTCTTCTTCTTTCCTCTTCTCTTCTTCTTCTTCTCCGTTTAAACCAAAACAAGGGAAGTGGTCCCCCCTTCCTTCCCATCCAAATCCCCCATGAGATCTCGTCGGAACGACTAGTGGGAAGGTCCAACCCGGGGCGGCGCAATTGTGACACCTGGTCTGGGTGCTCGCCGGCAGCGGACGACACTGAAAAAACCCAAAAACAAAAACCCAAAATAGAGGTTCTTGGTACCAAAATTTTTCCCAAAACAACACCGTAATAATCGACAAAAATTCTAGTTTATAATCAAGAGGAGATTGAGGAGAGGATACCTTGCTCTTTGTGGAGATTTTTAGGCCACGAAATCACCGACAAAAATCTTAAATCCGAGAGCAAATAAACAATAAAAAATTGAGAGAAAAAGGAGATGAAAGGGAGATTTTTCGATGATTGATGGATGAGGAGGCAAGGGACTTGGGTTTTATAAAAGAAGATTCGGGTTTTTACTCGGATTCCTCTCTCCTTTCTACGGTAGGAAGAAGACTCTCAATGGGAGTCTTCTTCCTTCCTATTTTTCTCTTTTTTTTTTCCCAATTGGGCTTGGGCTTTGAGCTTGGGTCTTCTCAATTGGGCTTTGGGCTTGGGTCATAACATTCTTCACCCCTAAAAAAAAATTTGTCCTCAAAATTTTTCATACCTGTGGTCTCGAAGAGCTGGGGATATTTTTGCTTCATTTCTTCCTCTAGTTCTCAAGTAGCTTCTCTTTCTGAATGCGACTCCACTGTACTTTGACATAAGGAATGTTGCGACATCTTAGCACTTGTTCTTTATGGTCCATGATCCGTATCGGATGTTCTTCATATGATAGATCCTTTCTAGCTTGCAATGGTTCAAGTTTTACGATATGACTTGGGTTTGGTAAATATTTCTTCAACATAGAAATATGAAAAATATCATGTACTCCAACAAGTGAAGGTGGTAAGGCAAGTCTATAAGCCACCTCACAAATTCTTTCTAAAATCTCAAACGGACCCACATATATAGGATTCAATTTACCACGAATGCCAAATCTTGAGATTTCTTTTGAAGGAGACACTTTAAGAAATATATGGTCACCAATTTGAAATTCTAATTTTTATCTCCTGTTATCTGCATAACTTTTCTGTCTGCTTTGTGCTGTTCGAAGTCGTTCTTTGATTAATTGAATCTTTTCGATTACTTGTTGAATAAGTTCGGGACCCAATATTCTCCACTTATCAACATCATCCAATGAATCGGTGATCGACATCTTCTATCATATAATGCTTCATAAGATGTCATACCAATGCTAGTCTGATAACTATTATTATAAGCGAACTCAATTAAAGGTAGATGCTCATCCCATGAACTTTTCATATCTAAAATACAAGTTCTCAACATAACTTCTAAGATCTGAATAGTTCTCTCTGACTGGCCATCAGTATGTGGATGAAAGGCTATGCTGAAGTTCAAATTTGTTCCTAATGCTTTGTGTAAGCTCTTCCAAAACTATGATACAAATTTGGTGTCTCGATCCGATACAATGATCACTGAAATTTCATGTAGCCTTATAATTTCTTTCGTATATAATTTTGCTAGTCTTTCCAAAGTGAATCCAACTCTAATTGATAGAAAATATGCAGACTTTGTCAATCAGTCCACAATCACCTAAGCTGCATCATTTTTACTTGGAGTCTTAGGTAGTCCAGTTACAAAATCCATAGTGATATGTTCTCACTTCCATACTAGAATATCGAGAGGTTGAAGTAGTCCTGTAGCTCTCTGATGTTCAGCTTTAACTTGTTGACACACCAAACATTGAGCCACAAATTGAGCGATCTCTCTCTTCATATTATTCCACCAGTATATTTTCTTTAAGTCTCTATACATCTTAGTACCTTCTGAATGAACTGTATAACCAGTCTGATGGGCTTCCTGAAGTATTTTTGTTTGAGTACCGAATCATTGGGTATGCAAATTCTATTTTCGAACCTCAATGAACCATCATCATGTATCTTGAATTCAGATTGAACAGCAGCTTCCACTGAATCTCTTATTTTCATTAATTGTGGATCACCATTCTGAGCAACTATAATTTTTTCAATGAGTGTTGGCTGAACCCTCATGTTGGCTAATCATACTGTTGAGTCATATACTCGAATATCTAATTTCATTTTCTTATATCCTCCAATAATTTACTTTGATGTGTGATTAAAATAGCAAATTTTTCATGGATTTTCTACTTAGGGCATCACCAACAATGTTAGCTTTTTCAGGATGATAATGAATTGTTAAATCATAATCTTTTAATAGTTCTAACCACCTTCTTTGTCTCATATTTAATTTTTTCTGCATAAAAATATACTTCAAACTCTTATGATCAGTAAATACTTCACATTGTGCACCGTATAAATGATGTCTCCAAACTTTTAGGGCAAAAATCATTACAGCTAACTCTAAATCATGTGCCAGATAATTTTGTTCATATGATTTCAATTATCTTGAGACGTAAGCCGCTACCTTACCATGTTGCATCAATACACAGTCAAGTCCCTTTTTAGATGCATCACTATATATTGTGAATCCTTCATTTTCTGTTGGTATAGTAAAGATAGGGACTGAAACTAATCGTTGTTTTAACTCTTGAAAATTCTGTTCACAATCCTTGGTCCACTCGAATTTAACCTCTTTTTGAGTAAGACGAGTCAAAGGTGCATCTATGCAGGAGAATCTTTCTACAAATCATCTGTAATAACCTGTCATTCTCAAAAAGCTCCGAATCTCGAAAATATTTGTAGGTCTGTTCCACTGCATCACAGCTTCCACTTTTATTGGATCCACAAAAATTTTATCTTTAGATACAATGTATCCTAAAAAGACTATTTTATCTAACTAAAATTCACATTTCTTTAATTTGGCATAAAATTTTTCTTTCCTCAATATTTGTAGTACACACCGCAAATATTCCTCATATTCCAATTTGCTTCTTGAATATATCAAGATATCATCAATAAATATGACAACAAATTTATCAAGATAAAATTTGAATATTCTGTTCATTAAATCCATAAAAATCACTGGAGCATTGGTTAACCCAAATGGCATTATTAAAAATTCATAATGTCCATAACGAGTTCTAAATGCAGTCTTTGGTATGTCCTCTGCTTTGATTTTTAATTGATGATATCCTGAACAAAGATTAATTTTAGAAAAAGTTTGAGCACCTTACAGCTGATCAAATAAATCATCGATTCGAGGTAGAAGATACTTATTTTTGATAGTGATCTTATTCAACTCTCTATAGTCGATACAAAACCTCATACTACCATCTTTCTTTTTCACAAATAAGACTGGATCTCCCCAAGGAGATACACTAGGTCTTATAAAATCTTTATCCAATAAATCTTGTAATTGATCTTTTAACTCTTTCAACTCCATGGGGGCCATTCGATAAGGAGTTTTAGAAATCAGACTGGTATTGAGTGCCAACTCAATGATAAATTCAATTTCTCTGTCCGGTGGTAGTCCGGGTAAATCATCAATGAATACATCTGAAAATTTATTTACAATAGAAATATCTTATAACCTTAATTCATCATGTTCTGTACTCTTTATTGATACTAGATAACCTCTACATCCCTTTCTTAGCATCTGTCTAGCTTGCACATACGAAATAATATGTGGAGGGCTGATTCTTGTACTTTCATTAAAATTGAATACTAATTCTCCTGATATTTGAAAGTTCACTCTCTTTTCATGACAATCCACAGAGGCATGATAAGTAGCAAGCCAATCTATTCCTAGAACAATATCAAAATCATGCATATCTAGGACCACCAAATCTGTCAGTAATTTTGTTTCTCCTATTCTGATACTACATGACTTGCACATAATTTTGGTACTCAAAATACCACCTACTGGTCTCTCAACATTTAATTTAGTTTTCATAGGTTCACATACTATATTATATTGTCTAATAAAAGTAGTGGATATAAAAGAATGTGTAGCACCCGAATCAAACAAAACAGAAGCATAATTACCAGATACAGGAATGGTACCTGTTACCACAGCATTAGAGACTTAAGCATCCTATTGTGTGAGTGCATAGATCCTTCCTTGAGTTTTCAGCTTTTGACCTCCATCCTTTATTTGTGTGGATCTATTCTCATTCCTCTTGGAGCAATCTGCAATTTTGTGTCCCTTCTGTCCATAGCTAAACAAGAACTAGTATTCCATAGGCAATTAGAAGACTCATGCTCTCTTCGGCCACATCTCGAATATCTAACCATCTCATTCTCATGATTTTTATCAATTACTGGCTTCTTTACTGGACCCTTATTGTTCTGATTTCATCCTTGAATTTCACCAAATCTATTTCTCTTCTTCTGATTCTGTTCTCTCTCAGCATGTGCTTCATTAACTTCCCTCTCAATTATTAGAGCTTTATTTATAACTGAGGCATAAGTAGTTAACTCATAGGGTACAACTTATTTTCTAATTTCTATTTTCAGCCCCATTTCAAATTTATGTACCCTATCTTGCTCAATTTCAACTAATCTTGGAACAAACTTGGCTAACTCTGTGAATTTAGCTTCATACTCCGCAACGGATCTGTTCTCCTATTTTAGATGAATGAACTCTTGCTCTTTCTATATTCTGACACTTCGAGAAAAGTACTTGTCAAAGAATTTATCTCAAAATCTCTCCCAAGTGAGTGGTATCCTATCATGTTTATATTTTTGTTCAAGTATACGCCACCAGTTGTATGCCTCACCTTGTAACAGATATGCTGTGTAGCGGATCTTCTCATCATTATGGCATTCTTGCACGGTGAATGCCTTCTCCATCTCCATAATCCAGTTATCAGCTTTCAGTGGCTCATGGTCCTTTTGAAGGCTAGAAGAGCTAGCTTTTTAAACTCGATGATGTTGTTTCTCTGCATCGGATGTTCTCCATGTCCAGGTGTTGGTGGAGGATGCTGACATGGCTGCGCATATTATTGTTGAAGTAACTATTACTGTGTTTGTACTACTCCGATCAGAGTTTGCATTAATTGAGTCATGTTCGGCTCTGCTTGCATTGTCGGAGTGTTTCTGGTAGGGTCAATGATTCTCTCCTATTGAGATGTGCCGCTATTCAATTGGAGAGTATTATCACCAAGTGGATTTGATATCCCTCCTACCACTCCTTGAGTATTCTTCATTCATCTTGGGGGCATATTAACCTATGACAAATTTGGGATGATAAATTATCCTTAATAAAGTTATAAACTTACTTAAGATAGGTCAGATCAAAATCATCATAACCAACCTCTCAAATTTTCTAATATCTACCCATCACTCGCCCATTGTATTCTACATGTCTTTATCTATCTACTTATGCTCTGATACCATATAAATTGTCACACTCCCGACCCAAAATTTTGAGTTGATGGTCATGACAACCGTCGCATACTTATAAAAAACTTTTCTCATAAACATGCAAGATATTTCATCATGATATCATACACATAAAGCTGAATAAATTTCAAATATTTTAATGATCAAATCTTAGTTCAAATAACAAATCAAAACTTAGTGTCAAAAAAAAAATAATTATCTGACAAAGTTAATACTTAAAATAAAAATCTTGCTTCAATTCTGAGAAAATCTAAATCAAATAAGCTAACTCCATCTCTAATCACTCTACCAACCAAAATCTTATATCACGCTAATTTTCTAGATCTGTAAAGAAAAAATATAAAACTCATCATAAGATAAATAGCTTAGTAAGCAGTGCATACTTTTAATTGAATAAATCAAAAAATAATATTATACATATCAGTTTGCTGATAATAACATAATCAATATACAAATTCATGAATTCATAATTTAATTCATCACACTAATCAATCATATATATAAATTTTTAATTTATCATAATTTTAAATTATGTTTATCATCTTGAGTCCATCAAATTTCTTAAGTTTTTCTTATCAACCATGAACTATGATCATATTTTTTCTATGATTGGGTCATAATACTGTGTATCTTGTTGTGGTAGGCTGCGAATCATCTGACAGCAAATCCTTCAGAACCGCTGGTCTCGCTGGTGATTTATCGTTGGTCTCGCTGGCAACATAAATTTTTAAGATATATCATTTGCCAATGTATATGCCCCCATTGGCAGGATCCTTTGCATAGCCAGATTGTCAATTCATATCATCTTTCAATTCATATATTATTTCAATAATAATATAAATAAGTGATATTTGAGTAAATCAATCTTATCATTCTTTGTAGTCATACATCATCATAATAATTTTCAATAAATATCTTCAATCATAAATAATTTTTAATAATTATCATCAATCATAAAAAAAATTTAATAATATTTTTTTAATCACAAGCATGTCATGAATTAATATATTTTAAATTTATAATTTATCAGATAAATTCAGTAAAGGTAAAACACTACTTATCTCAAAAGAAAATCAAAACTAGGGATCCTAGAAATCTTGAAAATCCTTCTCTGAACCTGGTATGTCAAATATCATATTTTTGACTAAAATTTTATCAAATTAAAAAAAATAAAAATTTTTAAAATCCAATATCCTCACATGGATCGACTAGATGATAGCGTCCAAAATTTTTTGATTGATCCAAGAAACTCTTCTTGTATTTTATTATTATTATTATTATTTTATTATTTTTTTTAAAATCCATAAATTCTAAAAAAGATTTAAGAGAGAGAAAGTCTCTCTCTCTTCTTCTCTTTCTCTCTCTCCTTCTTCTTTTTTTTTTCTTCTTCTTCTTCTTCTTCTTTTGCCTCTTCTCTTCTTCTTCTTCTTTGTTTAAACTAAAATAGGGGACGTGGTCCCCCCTTCCTTCCCATCCAAATCCCCATGGGATCTCATCGGAACGACGAGTGGGAAGGTCCAACCCGAGGTGGCACAACCACGACACCCGATCTGGGTGCTCGCCGGTGGCGGACGGTGCCAGAAAAAACCCAAAAACAAAAACCCGAAATAGAGGTTCTTGGTACCAAAATTTTTCCCAAAACAGCACCATAATAATCGGCAAAAATTCTAGTTTATAATCAAGAGGAGATTGAGGAGAGGATACCTTGCTCTTTGTGAGATTTTTAGGCCATGAAATCACCGGCAAAAACCTTAAATCTGAGAACAAATAAACAACAAAAAATTGAGAGAAAAAGGAGATGAAAGGGAGATTTTTTGGTGATTGATGGATGAGGAGGTGAGGGGCTTGGGTTTTATAAAGGAAGATTTGAGTTTTTACTCGGATTCCTCCCTCCTTTCCAGAGTAGGAAGAAGACTCTTAATGGGAGTCTTCTTCCTCCTGATTTTTTTTTTTTTTTTCAATTGGGCTTGGGCTTTGAGCTTGGGTCTTCTCAATTGGGCTTTGAGCTTGAGTCATAACAGTGCATGTCACCAATAACTATTAGATGAGGTGCATGGCATCGGTGGGACCACAGCACCCACTATAAATTTTGCATTGGTCACATCAGATTTTTTTCTTTCCATTTGAAGAGTGTCGAAATTCGAAAAAATAGTGATAATCTATTTTATCTAAAAGTTTCTAGAGCAAATATAAATTTTAAGTGTAAATGTCTAACTAGAATCTCTACTCTCATAGATAAACAATATTGATCTCTAACCCACTAGTCCGCATCCTTAAAACCAACCGACTGGTCGATACAAATTATAAGGACAGGCTCAAAAACCTCAGGAGAGTCCTGAAATCCGAACATATTGGATATGTACTCGATCAAGATACTCTAGCCTTACCAACCCATCCTACGACAGAGCAAAAAGTTGCTCTGGACAAGTGGATAGATGATGACCTTAGGTTGAAGTGTTATGTGCTTGCTTCTATATCAAATAAGTTGCAGAACCAGCATGAGAACACATGCCCACTGTCCATACTGTGATCACTCACCTGCAAAAATTATACGGTGAGCAAAGTCGGACCATGCACTTCGAATTATCTAAGTAGTTGTTTAATATGAAGATGCACGATAAACAGTCAGTTCACAATCATTGTATGATAATAATTAAGGACCTTAAGAAGCTTGAGAAGCTCAGACTTATTATGCAGAGGGAATTAAAGGTCGATTTGATCCTTCAATTTCTGACTAGTTTATTTGGATAATTTATCATAAACTATCATATGAATAAATTAAACTATAACTTATTCAAATTGGTTAATATGCTGGTTACTGCTGAGGGTATTTTGAAAAGTTCAAGGGACTCTATCCTCGAGATCCTAAAAAAAAGGGTGAAACACCTTGCAAAGGCATTCTCGTAATAAAATCTAACCTAATAATTTCTTCTACTTCTAGTTGGGTATTAGACTCTGATTCGAGTGCACATATATGTACTTCAATGTATGATCTAATAAAAAGTGAAAGGTTAAGGTAAGGTAATATGACCCTTCGGATTGATAATGGAACAAAAGTCACTGCAGAAGTTGTTGGAACCTATCCTCTTCGATTATCGTCAGGCTTTAGATTAAATTTAAAAGATTATTATTTCATTTCTGTAGCTAACTAAAATTTAATTTCACTTTTTGTACTAACATAGGATGAATTTATTTTCAATTTAATAAAGACTATTGTTTCATTTATTTATGAAATAAATTGATTGCATTAAGTCTTTTGATTGACAGTGTTTATCACTTGCATGTTAATGCTAATATGAACCTTAATGAGCAAGTAGTGAGTGTCGTAGGCCAAAAGAGATCCAAATATGAGTTTAACCATAAGTACTTGTGGTATCATAGGCTTAGCCATACTGGAGAGAATAGGATAAACAGACTGAAAAGGGATGAGATCCTTGACTTAGTTAAATCTTAGTTAATTTTGGTGTGTGAATCATGTCTTCAAAAAAAAATGACTAGGTTATCCTTTGTGGGACAAGGAGATAGGACCACTGAGTTACTAGCCCTGGTACGTATCGATGTTTGTGGCCCATTTGATATGCAGACCAGAGATGGTTATAGCTACTTCATTACCTTTACTAATGATCTGTTAAAGTATGGGTATATATTTATCATGAAACATAAGTCTGAAGTCTTTGAAAGATTCAAAGAATTCAGGCATAAGGTAGAGAAGCAAACACGTAAACCCATCAAAGTCCTTCGATCTAATCAAGGAGGAAAATACCTAAGTGCTGAATTTTTAAGATATCTTAAAGAGAATGGTATAGTCTCTCAATAGACTCCTCCCGACATGCCTCAACTCAACGGGATATCTAAAAGGAGAAATAAGATCCTATTGGATATAGTTCGATCTATGATGAGCTTCACTGATTTATCTCTATTTCTTTAAAGATATATTTTACTTACCATGATGCATATTTTAAATAATTTTTTTTTTAAATCTGTTCCATCACACCATATGAGATATGACATGGTAAGAAGCCGAGTCTGAGTTACCTTAAGACTAAAAAATATTCAGACTATGTTAAAAAATAGAAAACTGATAAGTTAGAGGATAAATCAGTTGTAGCTCGATTTATAGAGTATCTCAAAAAATTCATGGGGTACTACTTTTATTTTTTATATGATCATAATGTGATTATGAGTCGTAATACCATGTTTCTAAAAAAATAGTTTATCCAGAATGATAGTAGTAGGAGATTAGTTGAGCTCGATGAGAATATCTCTGAAGAGCAACGAGCTATAAATCCTCAGAAACTCATCCATAATGAGCCAGTAGTTAATGTTCCATCTCCACTTCGTAGATCAGATAGAATCTCTCATCCTACTAAAAGATACATGGGTATGCTGAAAGAGGATATAGAAGAATCGTTCCTCATAGAAGATGGAGGTTATGATGATGATCTTAGTACTTTTAACGAGGTGATATCTAACATCGATTTTAAGAAATAGTTAGATATAATGAAGTCAGAAATTGACTCAATACACTCGAACCAAGTATGGACCTTAGTGGATCCACCTGATAAAATTATTCTCATTGGGTGTAAATGGATCTACAAAAAAAAAATAGGTACTGATGGTAAGATAAAGACCTATAACGTAAGATTGGTGGTGAAGGGTTATAGTCGTACATTGACTATCATGATACCTTTTCACCTGTAGCCATGCTGAAATCCATCCGTATATTGCTTGCTGTTGCAGCTTACTATGATTGTGAAATCTGACAGATGGATGTGAAAATTACTTTCTAAATGGATATCTTGAGGAAGATATTTATATGGAGTAGCCTCTAGGTTTCATGTCAGGTGATAGTGATCATCAAGTTTGCAAGCTGTAATGGTCTATCTATGGACTAAAGCAGACCTCTTGGAGCTAGAATATTCATTTCAATGATGCAATTAAATCATTTGATTTCATCAAAAATGAAGAGTAACCTTGTGTTTATAAAAAAATCAATGGGAGCATGCTTGTCTTCCTCGTATTGTATGTGAATGATATCCTCCTCATTGGGAATGATATTTTCATGTTGATCTCAGTCAAAGCTTGATTGTCTAAGAAATTCACCATGAAAGACCTATGGAAAGCATCCTATATCCTTGGGATAAAGGTCTATAGAGATAGATCTAGAGGGATGCTTGGCCTATCACAAAAGTTGTACATAGAAAAAGTGCTGAAATGATTCAGTATGAAAAATACCAAAAGGAGTTTGCTATCCTTTAGGTATGGTATTCTATTCTCCGAGACGATATGTCCGACCACTTTTGAGGAGATGCACATGAGTAGGATCCCTTATGCTTCGATGATAGAGAGCCTCATGTATGCCATGCTATGTACTCGACCTGATATTGCTCTTGCTGTGAGTGTCACGAACAGATATCAGTCGAATCCAGACGAAGAGCACTGGATAGCTATGAAGAATATCTTTAAGTATCTATGAAGGACTAAAGATTTATTCTTGATCTTTAGAAGAGTGCCTGAATCATTAGTTCGGTATGTTGGAAGGGTTCCAAAGTAACCGATCAATGGAGACTGAGTGCGATGTAGATGTGTAAGATGCATCTTGGTTCTTTTTGTTAGTTATAGAACTGGTTGTCGTGCCATCAGATACCAGACACTATACTATAAAGACAATAGCTCCATAGCCCTTTCTAAGGAGCCAAGATCTCACCAGAAATCCAAATACATAGATCAGCAGTATACGCAACTACCTCAAGTAGAAATATATAAAGGTTGAAGAGTAGACTCCATGGATAATGTGGTAAATCCACTGATAAAGTAGTTGAGCCAATCTAAAATGGAAGCTCATCTTGAGAAGATGGGGCTTAGATTAATGGTCAATTGGCTTTAGTCCATGTAGGATATTATTAGATGTATGTCCTAAAAGCCAATTGTTGGCTGACACATTGTTCATTCTATGATATAATTTTATACTTTAAACTATTGATTTAATCAATAAAAGATATTTTTTTTATTTAAGTATTATGTGTCCTTGAATCATCCTTGGAATTGATGTTACGATGTATATTCTCAAGTGTTGAGAATTAGAGCCATGTATGATTAATTCCTAAATTTCTTTCGATCATAGAATAGTCATAGGGATGGTGATCGATTCAGATAGACCAATACATAATTCACTTCTTTCAAGAAAGATGAGTCTCTAGTCTATGATGTAGAGATACTGAGCGACAAGTACAGGTAGTTATTAGAGAACAACTAGTACTGAGCATGACCATACGAGAGATCACATGGATTTCTATCCAATCATCAGTGATCATCTCGATACTGTAGTTATGTGACTGATTCTTTGATTTGCAGTGTTATAGGTGCTTACAGTAAGACTGTTGTAGTTTGACTACACATAAATATTGATTCGATTATGAGTGTTTATAGAGAAAATTGGCTTCAATTGGTTGAGCTGTGGGAACAACGTGTGCATCTAAATGGGATCTATCAATCTTAATAGAGAAGAGTAGTTCTATGAGATTAAAAACTGAGTCCACAAGTTTATGGCCATAACAGTATGATTGATAGAAAAAAATTTTTATTTGGAATCACTAATGAACTTGAGCTAATCAGATCTATCATATAACTGATGATGAGATTTGATGATTTATCCATGATCTGCTATCTAGTCGGAACTCACATAGAGGAATTGTATCATACATTAACTATACCTAAAGATTTTATTTTGATTCGACTGAGTTGCCACTATATATTGCTAGATGTCAATGGTGGAGTATGAGAACCCAATAGGATCTTTTTGAATCAATGATCTTTATCGAATAAGAGTGAAACTGTTCCGACCCACTGAAATCTAATTTAATTTAGATTAGCCTATAGCTTTAAGAGATGGATTGTGATCTATAGGTGGACCGTGCTCTCTAAGATAGGCTATATCTTTATTATTTAGATACCTAAGTAAAAGTATATGAAAGAAAGATACCAACAGTCGAACAAGGAATAGTTGAGATCCTGAGAATCCATCCTCATATTTGAACCAAAATTTTATCTCATAGTTGAAATTAACTTTGTTTAATTCTTTATTTACTTGATTTTATATTTAATAATCTTTAATTTAATCAAACTGCTATCCATCTTCAACTTAAAATTAAAATCACTTAATTGTAGCTATGCAATTCTTGTGGATACGACTCTGACTCACACTATCTACATAGTAGTAAATTAGGTTTATTTTTGACTGCCTACAATAGTGATCAAATTTTAGTGCCATTGTTAGGAATCGTGCTTTAGTTACATTAAGTTATAAAAATCTACACAAAAAAATTAGAAAAAAAAATCTGTTTACTGCTTTCTTTAATTTATTGCTTCCTTAGTTAACTATACTTGTTTTTATCCTTATTTTAGTTGATTTATTTTCCAACTTACCTTTTATTCTCTTGATCTATAAAAAAAATCCAAACAAATATATTTGCTATATTTACTTTCTACCTTTTTTTTGCTTTCTAACCTGCCTAGTTTACTTAGTCAAACTTATATTTTTGGCAAAATCAACCAAAATTTTTACATTGACACCTCATAATCTATTTAAGAAATTAGATACTTAATCAAAAAGCCTAAAAAAAAAAATAATTTCATCTTGATTAATCATCAAATTTGGACATCCTTTCTTCTTTTGCATCGTATAATTTCATAAAACATTTTAAGGGCAAAATCCTAAGTAGCATAAGGTGGAGATTTTACCACCCTTTCTTGACCCACAAACCACCATCTTGCATCTGCATTAACCTAAACTTCTAATTTAAAATCGATTAGATGTTGGCTCCTAAGGACTCTTAAGCACAATAGGACAAGGAAGCCTAAGAGTTGGATCGGATTAGGGTTAGTCATTTTAACTGATATGTAAGAAAGTGGCTCAAAAATTACATCCCAAAAGAAGATGGTTCTTTAATTGGTTTCATTCACTGATCTGGCCAACTTAGTTAGTATCTAAGAAAAGCAACGGGAGACCTCCACCAACCTTATACTTATCTAGCTAGTTGAGTGGCTGATCTGTTACTTGGAGTGCTCGAAGGTGACCTTCACAGTTAGGAGCTGTCTAGATTTAGGACAACCCTTAGTTAGGATTAATTAATCCACTTGATTGCTAATTGAAAAGATCTAACCTAATTTAAATTCTTTGCATTCTTCTTAGCCTTAGGACTCCTTAGGTTCTCTTCTTTAAAACTCTTTTCTCTCTTTCTTCTCTTTTTTTCCTCTTCTCTTTCAAAAAAAAAAACTAAAATTGCTTGTGTTTGCTCTAAGGTACAAATTGTAGGGTTTATGCTCGGACATCGTTCATTGCAACCTAAGATTCAACCATTAGATATTGAAATTGAAAAAACTCTTAGAGCCAACAGACCCAGGAACATGGATCGAAATCAAAAGAATAATCTATCTAGACAGCTGAAGGAGTACTTTACTCCTTCCATGTATACTTACTCTCCTTGCATCCAGTCGCCTCCAGTTAAGGCAGTTCAATATGAAATCAAGTAAAGTGTCATCCAAATGCTTCCATCATTTTATGGACTTGCTAATGAGGATCTATATTGATATTTAAATGAATTCTTGAAAATATGTTCAAAAGTTAGAATTCAAAATTTCTCTAACAATGCTCTCAGGCTGAATTATTTCTCTTCTCACTGAAGGACAAAGCCAAATATTGGCTGAAATCTTTGGATACAATCACAATATCAACTTGGGATCAACTACAAAGAAAATTTTTTAAAAAATACTTTTCAATTGGAAAAACTAATCAAATTAGAAAGGTTATAATTAGTTTTTCCCAGTTGGATAGGAAGATGTTTCATAAGACTTGAGAGAGATTAAAAAAACTGATTAGGAAATGCCCCCATCATGCTGTATCTAAATAGCAACTGGTCTAGTGCTTCTATGATGGCTTATCAGAGAAGCACTAGTAAATGGTTCATGCATCCTATGATGGAACCTTCATACTAAAAAATGAGTATGAAGCCTGGCAGCTGTTTGAAATTCTGAGTAAAATTCATTGCACCACATGTTTGCTGCTAGGAGAGACCCTCCCATGACTGGACCTAAATGAGGTGGGATTTATGAAATTGGCAGTTCAACGGACATCCACAGTAGAGTAGATGAAATATCTCAAAAATTGAACCAAATACTGCAAGTAATGCCCACCAGCACCCCATCCACATTTGTGATAGATGTCTGTTTAATATGTTCGAGTCCTACTCATTTTGTTTATGATTGTCCTGCTACTCATCAATTCCCTGAGTTTGTACATGAGCAAGTCAATCAAGCACAAACTCAGAATAATTTTAGATCAGGATACAATCCTTTCTCCAACACTTACAATTCGGATTAGAGAAACCATCCTAATTTTTCTTGGACCCCATAACTTGCTACAAGGCCTCCAGTACCCAGACCCAACTACATTGAGGGAGCTTATGAACCGGCTCCATACCCATAACAAGCATAAAATTCTCCATCTTCTTCAAACATTGCCCCTGAAAAGATTCCGCAAGAACTACAGCTTTTGCACTCCACACATAGTCAATTGCAAAGCTAGAAGCCCAAGTAGGACAACTAGCTACAATCTTGAATAAGAGGGAGGAAGGCAAATTATCCACCCAACCTGTTAGTAATCCAATGGGACAGTATATGGCTGAGAGCTCCACTGGCCCAGAAACTTTTTCGAACATGCCAAATCTGTCATGACTCTGAGAAGCGAAAAAATCATAAATCAACCAAAGATAACTCAAGAACCAGAACTAGCAAAATCAGTTGAATCTGAGAAGAATAAAACTATAGAGAGGAGAGAACCTATTGACCTAGCACCTACACCTAAGGCCCCATTTTCCAATGGTTTAGAATCTCCTTTGTCTCTAGACAAAAAAGGCATCCAAATGAATGAAATGTTTGAACTGTTCAAACAAGTCCAAATAAATTTATCCCTTCTTGATGCCATCAAACAAGTCCCAACATAACTGAACAAAGAAAGTCCACTTAATTGAACAAGCTAGCTCCATTTTTCAATAGATAACCCCACCTACACTTAAGGATCCTGGTACCCTAATCATATCCTATGTCATAGGGGACCTGATCATTAAGAAAGCACAGTTAGATTTGGATGCAAGTGTTAACCTTCTCCCAAGCTCTATGTATGATCTATTTACATTTGGAGAATTGAAGCCCATGATAGTAACCCTATAATTAGCAGATCGATCAATTAAGGTGTCTTGTGGAATGTTGAAAGATGTGTTAGTAAAAATAGATGAATTTTATTTCCTTGTGGATTTTTTGGTGCTAGATATGGAATCAAGTAGCAACCCCAGCCAAATACCTATCATCCTAGGTAGACCCTTCTTAACGACTGCCAATGCTTGCATAAATTATAGTATCCAGGTTATAGATGTGTTTTTTGAGAACAAGAAGCTGAGGTTGAACATTTTTAATACAACACAGGGACCACCCACTTTTGACTATAAAGAGATCAATCTATTAAAAAAAATTGTAGAGGACAATTTGGACATTGATGAGTATACCAGAAAAGTAAATGCACTTCTAGAGCCATCTAATTTTAGCACCTCTCCCTTGGATTGTAAAATATGAACAACTATCGATCCAATCGAGCATGCATTTAAATGTGATCAACTCTTCTCAAGGACCACAAGCCAATTGTTGTTTCAAAATAGATGTCCTTGAAGATAAAACAGAAAAAGCTAGCTTGTCTTGGTACCCTGTACAAGAATGTCAAGCCCATTCTAAGGTGGATGCTTTTGATATCGCTAGGTACATCAACGAGGTGAATAATTTGATCGATACGCCCTATTCTTTGGCCACCTCACCATGGATTGAGAAATATGGGACATTACCTAATCTCTCCAACAGTCCCTTAGCATCCTCCTTATCATCAGCATTAGAACTAGAGCCACTTTTAGGACCCAATGACACCTTCCCAGGAACCACTGCAATAACATATTACATTGCATCCGATCTAACCCCTAACCAGAACCCAATGTGGCAAGAAGCTGAATGGTGTGTCTCGATGAAGTGATCAACTTACATACTTTCTTCTCATCACCCTCCATAGGCAAATGGCCAATGTGCACAATCATGTCTCGACAAGCATAGCCATACTGCGTTGACTGAACCCATCTATTGGGTGGAGCCGGTCTATAAACTATTATAAACTTTGGTTTGGTTTGGCTGAAGACTTTAAACTTAGCACTTATTGAAAGGCAATCAAATATTTTATTTTTTAGTTATCCAATTATTTTATTTTATAAAAATCTAATAAGAACGACTAACTAAGTTGGAGGGAGAGCAACATCAACACCCAACGAGGCCCCATTAGGAAACATGAAAGAATCAGGTGGTATCCCTCTTTTTACATTATTTTTAAGTTTTTTTCATCTTCCATTGGGAACAATGGAAATTAAGTTGGAGAGGAGAATTAACTAACTTAAATTTAAGTGAGTTCTCAAGTACGATCAGAAATAATTAGCTATATGTACCCAAACTTTATTTTGATTAGAAGTTAATTAGGAACCCTAATTAATGAGTGATTAATGATCTAGATAATTTTAGAGATACTGAGGGATAAATTATTAAGAAAATCTAATAAATGATAGGGTTTAGATCAGACTAAATTTTAGAATGATTTCAGACGCCTCTTCTTACCGATCTCAATGAAAAATCTACTTCATGAGAGTTTGGGTGGAAAGATCAAGATATGCAAAAATTTCTCTTGAGTTTATGAGTTTAAAAAAAAAGAGAGGAAAAAAAAAAGTTTTAGCACTGTCTCATTGAGTAACTAGGCCCCTTCGTCTAAGTAAGCATTGTGGTTTGCATCAAAAAGTAGGAAAGCAAAAAATCCACTATAAAGATTAAAAAAATAAAAAAATAGTAGATAATAAAGAGAACTAAATTACAAAAAGATAATAAACTCAGCTCACATTTAGTAGAGGATTTAAAGAATAAAGTAAGAAGTTGGTGAAAAAAAATCTCGAAGAATTTCTATGGCTAATACTCATTTACTAACTGGATCGAATTAATAATCCGATGAAATACCTCTTTAATAGTCTAATCAGATATCAGCTATCTTTAGGATTATCTAATCTAACTTTTAATTCAAGGCATAGTATTGCTAATTTTTTTATTTTACTCAAGGACGAGCAAAAACTAAGTTGAGGGTATGATGAATACTTGAATAAAGTCATTAGAAGCATACAATTCTATTTAATTATTCTTTATTTATTAAAAATTTGATACTTTCTAATCTATTTTGTAGGTGATTAAGAGTTTGGGTTCATATAATTCAAATTGAACTCAAATCGAATCAGATTTGAGTGAACTAGGCAATCAACTTTCATTCTAATGTGAACGCAACTTATTCATGAAAGGATCAGATGCAACCTCTTCAATCAAGGGTCTAGATTAGAAGATAACCTATTACATAGAATCAAGTATGAATATGACTTAAAATTCAAGGGATGAGAAGCAATGCTCCAAGATCCAACGGCCATCAAGGAAGGAACCATCATCTAAACCCTAATTAAGAAGAGAGAAAGTGTGCCGCCTCCTCTCATATCACGCCCCACCTCTTCTCCTCTATTTTTCCATGCCACTAAATATCTCACGCACACCCTATCTCTTGCTTTCTTTCTTTCTTACATGTCCTTCATACCTTCCCATACCCTCTCTTATTTCTCACATGCAAAACCTTATGCCACAAGGAATCCCTCCATGCCTAAACCCTAGTGCTACCCAAGCCTCTCTCCTATGTGTCCCCACTCTTTTCTTTCTTAACTCACATCTCCAAATCCTAAAAGACTACTCCTCACTCTATAAAAAAAGACTCTAAGGCCTCCATCTTTTAATCATCTAAGCCTTCTCCACGTCCAAATCCCCATAGCCTTAGGTTCCCTGCCACAACCCTTCACACACCAACCTTGTCTTCCCAGATTTTTATCCGGCCATAGGACCAACCTTTTTCCTTCAAACTCAGCTGTCCTAAACCTCTATCAGTTTCCTATAAATCATAAAAATATTACATCTAAAAGCATCTAAAAAGTCTTCCAAATCTTTCTCTCTTTCCAATCCTATAGACCACAGCCTAAAAATTCCAACAACCCTCTTCTACCTTCCAACCTCTTCCAAACCCACTTCTCTCATCCTATTCTCCACTAAATCACCTTCTCTTGCTATTGAAGGTCTTTTTCAAGTCCAATAAAAGAAATATCCAGAGTCAAGGATGTAGATCATAGTGAAGAAACTCCCCATGGCTGGCTAATCATCACATCTCAAGAGATCATTGAAAATTATTCTGATAGTTTGTTTACTTTTGTATTATGTTTTGTATTCCTCTTTCATATTATAACAAACTCTAAAATTATTGATTTATATTTATGTATATTTATTTTTCTTTATCTAAGTTTTAGATCTAGAATAATCTATACTCTTGGAATGATCTGTGATCTACGGATATGAGTGGTACTCTTGGAATAGGTTATATTTAGATGAAATTTTTTTTATTATATCTAATTTAATTTAAACTAGTCTATAACTTTAAAAGATGGATCATGATCTATAAGTATAGACTGTGCTCTCTAAGATAGGCTATATCTTTATTATTTAGATATCTAAGCAAAATCATCTGAAAGAAGGATACCAGCCATCAAATAAGGAATAGTTAAGATCCTGAGAATCCATCCTCATATTTGAACCAAACTTCTATCTCATAACTGAAATCAACTTTATTTAATTCTTTATTTACTTGCTTTTATATTTAATAGTCTTTAGTTTAATCAAATTGCTATCCATCTTCAACTTAAAATTAAAATCACTTAATTGTAACTACGCGATCTCTATGGATATGATCCTAACTCACACTATCTATATAGTAGTAAATTAGATTTATTTTTGATCCTCTATGATAGTGATCAGTATCATTATTCTCTAACAATTACCTATACTCTCGCTCCAATATCCCCATACTATAGACTCGAGATTTGTCTATCTAGAGAAAAGCAATTCGTGCATCAATCTTATCGATATATTACCATCCTCATGATGATCCATCGATCAAAAATATTTAAAAATTAATCATCAATGATACATGTCTCAAATTTTCAACTCTTTAGAATATGTGTCATCATCCTATTAATTTTTTGGATGATTCATGGATACATAACTCTACATAAATAAAAAATTAACCCTATTTATTTTATTCAATTACAAAACTATGCCACTATAATGGTTACATATGTCAGCCAACTTGGCTTCTAGAGCATACATCTAACAATGCTTATTTTGCTCGTTATTGAATCTAATCTAATGGTTTCCTTTACTTCTAGTTGGATATTAGACTCTGGTTCAAGTGCTCATATATGTACTTTTATGTAGGGTCTGATAGAAAGTAGAGGGTTGAGGCATGGTGAGATGATCCTTCGAGTCAGTAATAAAGCAATGATTGCTGTTGAAGCTATTAGAACCTATCCTCTTCGATTATCATTAGGATTTAAATTAGTTTTGAAAGACTATTGTTATGTACCGTAGCTAGATAAAATTTGATTTTTGTATCTGTACTAGTATAGGATGAATTTAATTTCAATTTTAACAAAGACTTCTGTTCAATTTATTTTTAAAATAAATTGATTGCACATGGTCTATTAATTGACAGTCTATATCACTTGCATATTGATGTGTATATAAATATAAATGAGCAAATATTGAGTGCCACAGGTCATGAAAGATCTAGAGACGATGTTAATTACAAGTATATGTGCCACCTTAGGCTTGGCCATATTTGAGAAGACAGGATAAATATACTAGAAAGGATGGTATCCTTGGCTCATTAAATTTTGAGTCATATTTAGTTTGTGAATCCTGTCTTTAAGAAAAAATGATCAAGTTACTTTTTATAGGATATGGAGAAAGGACCACTAAGATACTTGCTCAGGTATACACTAACATGTGTAGCCCATTTGATGTGCAGGCCAAATGTGATTACCACTACATCATTTTTATCAATGACTACTCATGGTATGCGTATGTATTTCTTATGAGACATACTTTGAAGCCTTTAAAAAGTTTAAGAAATTTAGAAATAAAGTAGAAAAATAGATAAAAAAATTTCTAAAGATTCTTCGATCAAATCGAAAAAGAAAATATCTTAGTGAGAAATTTCTTAATTATCTTAGAAAAAATGGCATAGTCTTACAATGAAATCCTTCTAGTACATCTCAACTCAACAGAATATTCGAAAGGAGGAATATGATCTTATTAGATATGGTTCGGTCCATGATGAGCTTCACTGACCTATCCTTAAATCTTTGGGGACATACCTTACTAACTATAATATACTTATTAAATGGAGTTTCTTCTAAATCCATTCCTACCACACCGTATAAAATATGGTATGATAAAAAATCGAGTCTTGATCATCTCAAGATTTGGAGATGTATAGCCTATGTCAAAAGATAAATGACAAACAAGTTAGAGGCTAGGTCTATAAAAGCTCACTTCATAGGGCATCCTAAAGAGTCAATAGGATACTACTTTTACTTTTTAGATGATCACAATATGATTATGAGTCGACACATCATATTTTTTGAAAAATAATTTATCCAGAATGGTGGCAATAGGAGATTGATTGAGCTTGAAGAGAAATTCTCTGAAGAGCAACGAGTTATCGATCCTATCGAACCCATTAATACTGAGCTAGTAGATGTTATGCCTCCTCCACCTTAAAAGTCTTGTAGGGTCATCTTGTAGGAACCAGATCTAGGGTTTCAGGGTTAGATCTTGAAACTTTTTCAAGATCATACAGTGGAAGACTAAAATAAATCAAAATTATTTTCAAAAATCAGAGAATACCTAGATCTAAGATCCTATTACATGATTATTATATAGCATTAAATCAAAAATTAAAATATATAAATATAGCATGAGCTACATATTGATCATATCAACATGTTTCTATACTACATCTAATGTATGTATTAAACAATAGATCAGATCTATTACCTTGCAAGTTAGACATTCTAACCTCACTGATCCGAGCTTGAGGATGATGTTACAAGCCACACATGCATCCGGCCTCTAGGAGTCATCCACACGAGCCCACGAATCTCGATCAGAAGTCCTGCTTCAAGAAATCAGTATAGTATGCTAGTACTGCATTGATCCTTCTTTGATGGTTGATCAGGTGCCTCCTTCTTCTTGATTTGGACTCTTCCAAAGATGAAAAGTAGAAGGAGGAGTTTCAGATCTGAGACACTCTCAGAAACTCAAGATGGAGGGAGGAAAGATATGAAAACAAACAACCCTAGAAGAAGACCCTCTTCTTCTTCTCGTTTCTCTCTCTAGACACCCTAACTTGTGTCTTTTATATCTCCATGACCCAAAAGTCTTTCTCTATAATTTTTGGATAGCCCAAAGGATCTCAAATATCTATCGTTTCCAAAAATTTCAAAAAGAAACTCATTTTATACAGAGAGATATGATAGAGTCCTTGTCTAGGTCAAATACCTAGTCAAGGCTTATCCAAACATGGCAAGATAAGGGGCGCCCAACTCTTGAGCACCTCCTCCTTATTTTCATGCATGGATCACTAGAAAAGGGTGAAAATATATACCCTAAAAGACACAAAAATTCCAAAAAAAATTTGGATAAATTCGATGCAAAATTGAAAGAGTTTTGGATTTCTAAAACTCTATCTCATAGAATTCGAAATCCAAACTTATTCCTTTTTGATTTGATCCAAACCACCTTCCATGTAAGAAAGAAGAGAGGAGACCTTTTGTAAATGTGGGAGAGACCTGGGAGAGGGCTTTTGTTGCACAAAATAAGAGGAGATTGGCATTGAATGAGAGAGAGGGTGTGGGGAAGGCTTATGTGGTGCAAGGTGGAATCCTAGTCTTTTTAGGATTCTATCTTATGACTTATTTTAATTTGGTTTCTCAAACCAAATCAAACCAAAATTAATCAACCTAATTAAAATAGGTCTTAACCCAATTAAAAATCTAATTTAATCAGATTAAATTAGATTTAAATCTGATTTAATTTTCTAATCAAATTAGAAATTAGATTGACCCAAGTCCTAGTTGAACTAGGACTAGTTTTTCCTTGCACTTGGCTTATCCAATAAATCAATTGGACTTGATCCAATCAAGCCCAAACTAAATTTAATTAAATATATTTAATTAGACTTAATCTCAGCCTATTGGCTTAATCAAATTAAGCCAATTAGCAATCGAATTGCTAATCGATCCTCTTGCAACACTTGCATTGGGTTAAATGTCAATGGTATTGATCATTTAACCCTAGAACGATTCTTAATCGTTGATCAACCATCCGATCGGATCATGAACTCTAATGTATGTGACATCATAGGTTCAAACCTAAGCCGGTAGTATAGGAATAAATTTTGTACCAATCAAAGTGACCATCTAGCAGTGGTACCCGATGATCGGATAGGTCGAATGTGTAGAACAACATCCTTAGAACCCATGTGGATATAGTTTTTATATAATTCATCCCCTTGACCAAAATGATCATAGGACACCCCAGAGTTCAACTATCAACTCGGATCAGGTTGTCCACATTGTATTTCAAAATATCAAATCCATCTAATGGATTACCCTGGCCAAGGTTTTGCTAAATTGAAATACAGCGACTCATTCTTCTCCAACTCTTGGAGTGGTCAATCCCATCTCGATCAGACTCTGACTTCATAAGTACTTCACTGTGCCCAGAAGCCTTCCATCCCTCAATTAAAAATTTAGTTAGTCCAGTACCAAAGCACAGTGAGTTGCTTGCAAGTCACTGAGGCGATCTCAAGTCTAAGGGATACTTATACCTATATCCCATCAGAGACATTCTCGACAGCAGAATACTCTAGAGTTGGTCATGTTCAATGATGATGTACCAGTATATCTCACCTGTATGTCATACCAGTGTCTCCACACTCTTTGGTTAAGAGGACAACCAACCCATATGGCCTACAGCGACCTATGCTCGATAGAAGCTGTCGTCCTTATTAACAGCCTATCATTTGGTCGTGAACTGTTTTAAGGACTAATCGATAAATCCTCTCTTTATCGAATCTAAATAGTCCTAAGGACTTCATCATAACAACGGAGTTCATTAAAAGATGAAAGCTTATGATGAAAATGCTAAATATATTTTATTTATTAACAAATCAATTACAATACTTGGTTGCTTAACCGTCAACAGTTTGACGATTGACTTTTTGTGACACATTTCTCAATAACTCCCACTTGTCCTAAAGCCACTCGGCACAGTATCTAATACCCATCTTCGACTTGTGATTGTCGAACTCCTTTATCGCCAGGGCTTTAGTGAAGGGGTCGTCAGGTTCTCCTTTCTGTCGATCTTCTGAAGGTCGACATCACCTCGATCCACGATCTCTCAGATCAGGTGGAAGCGATGCAAGATGTGCTTCGTCCACTGATGTGCTTTGGGTTCCTTCGCCTGAGCTATGGCACTAGTGCTGTCGCAGTAGAGCAAGACCGAACCATCGAGGGAGGGTGCTACTCCGAGCTCGTTGATGAATTTTCTCAGCCACACAGCTTCCTTCACGGCATCCGATGCTGCGATGTACTCTACTTCATAAATAGAGTCTGCCATAGTATGCTGTTTGAAACTCTTCCAGTAGATAGCTCCACCATTGAGAGTAAAGATATAACCCGACACGCTCCTGCTGTCATCATGGTCAGATTGAAAGCTGGAGTCTGTGAACCCCACAAGTTTCAGATCTGACTTGCCATAAACCAACCATTGGTGCTTAGTATTTCTCAAATACTTAAGGATGGCTTTAACCACTTTTCAGTGATTTTCTCCAGGATCAGATTGGTATCTACTCACTACTCCTAGTGAGTATGCCACATCTGATCTTGTGCATGTCATGGCGTACATGATAGATCCCACGACTAAAGCATATGGGACTCTACTCATACGCTCTCTCTTCAGGAGTTGTCGGACAATCCTTCTTAGAGAGAGAAATTTCTTGGCCTATCGGTAGATAGCCCTTCTTGGAATTCTCCATGCTGAACCTCTTCAGCACAGTGTCTATGTACATGGACTGGGATAACCCAAGTATCCTTTTAGATCTATCTCTATAGATCTTCATCCCTAGGATGTAGGATGCTTTACCCAAGTTCTTCATGGAGAACTGTGATGACAACCATACTTTTATTCCCTGTAGTGCGAGAATGTCATTTCCGATTAAGAGAATGTCATCCACGTACAAGACAAGGAATACCATAATTGGACCATTTTCCCATTTATAGATGCAGGCTCTTCTCCATTCTTAATGAAGCCATACATTTTGATCACCTTATCAAAATGCATGTTCCAACTCCAAGAAGCTTGCTTCAATCCATAAATGGATCTCTGAAGCTTGCACACCTTGGACTCATCTGTGGATGTAAACCCCTCAAGTTGTATCATATACACCTCTTCGGTCAGCTCTCCATTCAGGAAAGCTGTCTTTACATCCATCTGCCAGATCTCATAATCCAGATGGGCAGCTATTGCAAGCATTATCCGAATAAATTTGAGTATTGCCACAGGAGAAAACGTCTCATCATAGTCAATACCATAATGTTGACGATACCCCTTGGTGACCAAACGGGCTTTATAGGTCTCCACCTTTCCGTCTGTGCCCTTCTTCCTTTTGAAGACCCATTTATACCTAATGGGTTTAACCCCTTCAGGTGGGTCAACCAATGTCCATACATCGTTGACCTTCATGGACTCCATTTCGGATTTCATGGCTTCAAGCTATTTCTCAGAATCAGGTCTCTGCATTGCATCCATATAGGTGATCGAATCCTCATTATTCTCATCAAGTTGATGGGATCACCATCCCGGACCAAGAAATCATAGTATCTATCCGACTGATGCAGTACTCGATCGGATCGCCTTAATGGTGCAGGTACATTGGGCTCTGGATCTGATCTAATCATATTTGACTCAGGTTCAGCTATTGGTGTCGGTCCTTCTACCTATTGAACTTCATCAAATTCAACCTTAGAGGCAACAGTTCCTTCACCAAGAACTCCTTCTCTAAAAGATTGCCTTAAGGCTGACGAACACCTTTTGTTCATCAGCATGGTAGAAAAAATATCTTTTTGTCTCTTTGGGGTACCCTATGAATGAGCATTTGTCAGACCTAGGTCCAAGTTTGTCTGTGACTAATCGTTTGACATAGGCTGGGCACCCCAGACCCTAAGGTGTGAAAGTGCTGGCTTACGTCCTGTCCATATCTCATATGGAGTCTTAATTACAGACTTACTTGGAACCCTATTTAACAGATAACAGGCCGATTCGAGTGCATATCCCCAGAAGGATATCGGCAAGCTAGCAAAATCCATCATGGATCGGACCATGTCTAACAGAGTCCGATCCTCCTTTCAGACCACCATTATGCTGTGGTGTTCCTGGAGGAGTCCATTGGGAGAAATCCCATTCTCTCCTAGATATGTGAGAAACTCACTAGAAAGGTATTCTCCTCCTCGATCAGATCGAAGAGTTTTAATACTCTTCCCAGTTTATTTTTCTACTTCACTTCAGAATCGTTTGAATATTTTAAATGAATCCGACTTATGTTTCATTAGATAGACATATCCATATCGGGATAGGTCATCCGTAAAAGTTATGAAGTAGAAATATCCACCTTTAGCACTGGTGCTCATGGGCCCACATACATCAGTATGTACTAGGCCCAAGAGCTCAGTAGCTCTCTCACCTTTTTCAGTAAAAGGTGACTTGGTCATTTTACCAAGAAGACAGGACTCACAGGTTGGAAGTGATTCACAATCACTGACTTCGAGGATTTCTCTTGAGTCAACCTGTTTATTCTATTCTTGTTTATATGACCTAGCCTACAGTGCCATAAGTAGATATCTGACACACTATCTAATCTAGAGTGCTTGCCCATAGAATAGACTCTTATCGAGCTTGATCTTTTTGGTCTGGCACTACACTGATGTCCCAGCCTGAACATGCACCTTCTTCACTTTCTTCTTCTTATTCTTCTTCCCTTTCTTAAAAGGTCGAGAACCAGAAGACGAACCTCCCACAAAGTTCACCGACTCCTTGTGAAGTTGGTGATCCTTCCAAAGTTCTGAAGCAACCCCAGTAACCCGTGGTAGTTCTCTTCAGGCTTTGTCATTCTATAATAAGTGAGGAATGGGAGATAAGACTTGGGCAGTGAGTTCAGTATTGCATCTGAAAGGTTTTAATTCATTGACAAAAGCATGGATTTCAAAGCAATTATTATGAAATCATAAAAATAAAACCTAACTCCAAGATCACCATATCAAAAATTAAACCATATAATATGCATTAATATCAAATAAAAGATATAGAAATATACCTCTTATCGCTAAACCCTGATTTGTGCTTAGTTGCCGACAGCAATCTTTTTGGGTTTCCACCAGGTGCCCATGTGTTCACCCTCCAACGTTGATCCACACGGGACTCGACCAACCCTCTAGCACTTATTAAAAATATTCTATAATTAAATTCTGATTTATCAGAATTTAAATGCAATTTGGGCAGAACCTCCTTTCTTGACTTTGCTGTCACACTGTTGGACCTTTTCTTCCCTTTCTTTCTTGCTCCTTGTCTCCTTAATTTTTATTTCAATTCTCTAAGCCTTTTGGAAGATTTTTTATCCTTTATCAGGACCTTATCTAGGCTAGAGAGAAAGAATAAAGAAAATTGGACAAGCAGAGCCTCTTGTAAGAAAGAAAGAAGATTTCTGAATCACCCAGACTCCTCGGCGTGCACCCCTATTTATATTGCACGTAAAGGTGCAATCCAAAACATCTCATGCCCTTTTACAATTTATCTCATGCCTCTTGTCTATTTCTCAAGCCCCATAAGTTAAGAAATGCCATGTGTACATTAAAGTTGTGTTGAAGAGATCCCTTATTTCAGAAAGACTCTTCGATCTTAACTTACAGTGTTCAGAAGAGAAGTCACGAAGCTTCTCTTATTGGTGCCATCAACCCATGCCTTTGGATATGGAAGGAAGCCCATCCAATGGCCAAGATAGATGGTGCCAACTTGAAGAATGGCGCAAGAGATTAAGGGGCGTGGATAAGTTAAAACTTATCTCCCCATTTGAAATTTCAAAGGGGCTAATCCAAGGGGTGGCGCATTGATTTAATCTTTATCCCTTCTCCTAATTTTTTTATGATGTCTTTAATACTCAGAAGGACTCTTAGGCACCTCCTAAGACATCTAAAAAAATATTCATAGAATAAAAGTTACAGAGAAAAATATGATAGACCAAGTTAAGGGGCGTCATCTCCTATCCATGCGCCATGTGACACATGCGCATGGATTTAATTCTTACCACTTCTCTTAATTTTTCTACGAGGAGTTTAATACTTAGAAGGACTCTTAGGTGCCTCCTAAGTCATCTAAAAATCATTCATAGAATAAAAGTTACGGAGAAAAATAGGATAGACCTTATCTAAAGGTGGCGCCAACTCCATCCATGCGCCATGTGGCTCATGCGCATGGATTCAAATCCACATGCCAAGAGAGAGACTCTTAGGCATGTGGTTCCCTAGTTTTTGGCACCCAACAGCAAGCCCAATTAAAACACTTCGAACCCACTTCAAGACCAAATCCGATTTGGCTCAAATTGGTTCTAAATTAGCCCAAATCGGAACCCGATTTGAATTCGATTCGAATCTAAATGCTAGGGTTTGCAACATGTGCTAGCATGTTCAACTTGCAAACATGGTTTAATCAAATTAAACCCATGATCAATTCCCTTTGTGTGTGACCCATTGGGTTCCACATCTACCCAGCAGTGAGTCTAGGTGTAATTTAAACTAATTTGGTTAGAACACAATCTAGCCGATTTAGGTCAAATCAAGCTGAACCGTTTTGATCAATCAGAACAGCTTTTAATTAATGATCGAATTAAACTCTTTAATTTGATCAAACTCACAAGACATGATTGATGTCTAGCAACATATCATGTCTACCTGAAAGATATAGAATTTTGATGGAAATACCAAAAATACCCTTCAGTGGAAAATTACCGTGCAACTTGATCTTACGATCATCCTGCATCCCGAATATAAGTTTGGGTATGGAAAAATGTCAAACCCAATTTTATGTTCACATTTCTCTTGATCAAATAATAATGATTCAATTTATGAAATATTAAAAATTATTTTTAATTTTTTATAATGCTCTGATCAAAGTCTTCCTGAATCATTATTTGATTGAAGCAGATAGGATGCGATCTCCTCTTACTAGGAGTGATCGTTTCCATATTGACCTACTCACAACCTTCATAAGCAATCCCTCATATCCAGAACACCCTGTACATGATTAAATCATGAATGAGTATGATCCAAAATATGGATTCATGCTTATAAGGTTCTACGACAGTCTCAGGTCAAAAGATTTACATGCACAATTCCCACTATAAGAAAAAATCTATTGACATGTAGATAAGACTCCATCAGATATTCTTTAATTGGATCAATTCAGTAAATTCATTCTCTAATGAACACTTATATCCTTATATTAGTGTCATACACAAGTAATTGTGAGATCAATTACCCTCTCTATCGAGCATACACAGGATGTACCAGTCTTATCGGAAACATTGATCCCCTACTCAATGTTCCATCGACTAGAAATATTTAAAATTAGAGTTTTAAGGTTTTAGGTCTCACTTGGTATGATCGCATCATAACCCTAAAACCATAGCCCTAATTTATGGGATTCATCAAAATAAGATACAGCATATGATGAACTAAATGCCTTTATTTATTTAAAACATCAGTACATGAGTTGTCGGGAGACAAAAATATCCATCTATTTATACATTTTGATTGGCTTATAGGGCATATTCCTTTCAATCTCCCACTTGCACTAAAGCCAATCTCCCTTATATTTCAACCCCATACAATCGAGATGGCGATCGAATTACGGCTATGGTAAAGCTTTAGTGAATGGATCTGCTATGTTGTTCTTTGCATCTACTCGTTCAATAATAACATCTTGTCTTTCAATTATTTCATGAACGAGATGGAAGCGTCTCAAAATGTGCTTGGATTTATTGTGAGACCTGGGTTCCTTTGCTTGAGCAACTGCTCCAGTATTATCACAATAAAGTGGTACTGGGTTCTCAATCTCAGGAACAACGCCCAATTCAGTGATGAACCTCTTCATCCAGACAGCATCCTTAGCGGCTTCACTTGCAGCTATGTATTCTGCCTCTGTGGTTGAGTCAGCTACTGTTTGCTGCTTAGAACTCTTCCAACTCACTGCTCCACCATTCAAAGTAAAGACATACCCTGAAATGGATTTGCTATCATTTGGGTCTGATTGAAAATTAGAATCAGAGTATCCTTCTAGTTTAAGATCAGATCCACCATATATGAGAAAAATATCCTTAGTCCTTCTTAAGTACTTTAGAATATTTTTTACAGCCTTCCAATGATCCTCTCCTGGATCAGCCTGAAATCTACTGGCTATGCCTAAGGCATAAGCTACATCAGGTCTGGTACATAAAATAGCATACATTATTGATCCTACAGCCGAAGCATAAGGAATAGAACTCATTCTATTTCTCTCTTCAGTTGTCTTAGGAGACATCTTCTTAGAGAGATGTATGCCTTGATTCATGGGTAAATAACCTCTTTTACTTTCATTCATACTGAATCTTTTCAGTATTAAGTCAATGTACCTAGACTGAGATAAGCCTAGCATCCTTTTAGATCTATCTCTATAGATCTTTATACCAAGTATATAGGATGCTTCCCCCAAGTCTTTCATGGAAAACTTATTTGATAGCCATAATTTGACTGTTTGTAACATGGGATATCATTCCCAATAAGGAGTATGTCATCTACATACATAACCAAGAAAACTAGGGCACTCCCACTAGTCTTCTTATACACACAAGGTTCATCCACATTTTTGATGAAGCCAAATTCTTTGATTGTTACATCAAAGCGGATGTTCCAACTCCTTGAGGCTTGCTTTAATCCATAAATGGATTTCTTAAGCCTGCATACTAGATTTGGTCTGTCATTTGAGACAAAACCCTCTGGCTGTGACATGTAGACCTCCTCTTCTAGAAAACCATTTAAGAAGGCGGTCTTCACATCCATTTGCCATATTTCATAATCATAGTATGCTGCTATTGCAAGCATTATCCGAATAGATTTGAGCATGGCAACAGGTGAAAAAGTTTCATCATAATCAATACCCTATTTTTGTCTGAAACCTTTAGCTACCAATCTAGCTTTATAGGTTTCTATTTGACCATCTACTCCAATCTTTTTCTTATAGACCCATTTGCACCCAATAGGGTTTACCCCTTCTGGTGCATCAACCAAAGTCCATACTTTGTTGGTGTACATGGAGTCCATTTCGGATTTCATAGCATCCTGCCATCTGTCTGAGTCCTTACTCATGACAGCTTCTATATAGGTCAAAGGTTGTCATTCTCAATGACTTGGGCTTCATTATTTTCAATAATGAACCCATACCTTATAGGTACATGTCATACCCTCTCTGACCTACGGATAGAAGTTATGTGTTCTAGTTCTTCTTTATTTATGTGAATATTTGGTTGAGAAATATCTATTTGTTTTTGTTGAACTTCATTAATTTCAATATTTTTTCCACTGCCTGTTTCTAGGATAAATTCTTTCTCCATGAAAGTGGCATGCCTACTTACAAATACCTTTTGTTCAGTAGGGTGGTAGAATAGATATCCTATACTATACTTAGGATATCCTACAAACAAATATTTATCTGCTCTAGTATCTAGTTTATGTCCAAAATTTCTTTTGACATATGCTGAACATCCCCATATCTTAAAATATTTAAGATTGGGCTTCTTACCTCTCTATATTTCATATGGAGTGCTATATACAGATTTAGAAGGTACTCTATTCAAGATAATTATTGCAGTCTCTAAAGCATAACCCCAGAAGAAAGTAGGCAATTCAGTGAAGTACATCATGGATCGTACCATATCTAATAAAGTACGGTTTCTCCTTTCGGCTACACCATTTAATTGTGGCGTATAAGGAGGTGTCCATTCAGAGATAATTTTCTTTGCTTTAAAATGGTCTAAAAATTTATTGGACAAGTATTCTCCTCCTCGATCAGATCGAAGGATTTTTATACTTTTTTCAGTTTATTTTTTGACCATGCTTTGATACTCTTTGAATTTATCAAAGGCTTCGGATTTATGTTTCATAAGATACACATATCCAAACCTAGATAAATCATCTATAAATGTAATAAAATATGAGTATCCACCTCTGGCATGAGTTGTCATAGGGCCACATACATCTGTATGTATAAGTCCTAACAACTCGTTTGTCCTATCTCCATGTCCACTTAATGAAGTCTTGGTCATTTTACCCATGAGACATGATTCACAAGTTCCTAATGATTCACAATCATAAGAATCAAAGAACTTTTTTTGTACAACTTGTTAATCCTAGTCTCACTAATATGACCAAGTCCACAATGCCAAAGTAAGATATTATTTACATTATCTCTCTTACGTTTACTATTTTCATCAACATGAAAAACATTATCATTCAAGCATAGAGTCAACAAACCATTGTCAAAAATGCCATGACAAATTATTTCATTAGAAAAATTAATCGAGCAACCATTGCTCGTTACAGATATTTGATATCCTTGTTTTATCAACAAAGGTACAGATACAATATTTCTAATGATCTTAGGCATGTAATAACAATTTGTTAGCTCTAAGATCTTCCCAGAGGAAAACTTCAAGATATATGTCCCTACAGCTTCTGCTTGGATAGAATCTCCTCCAGCACCATAGAGCTCGAAGTCTCCCTTCCTCAAACTTTTAATTTTCTGCAGCCCCTACAATGATTTGCAGATATGAAAACCACAGGCAGTATCTAATACCCATGAGTTTGAAATGAAAGAATTCAATGATAATATTGTATGTATCTCATACATACTTTTTGATGCATTATTTACACCAGTCTTCACTGTTGCAAGATAAGCCTTGCAATTCCTTTTCCAATGACCTGCCTTGCCGCAGTGGAAGCAGGTCGACTGTCCGGAGGTTTTCTTTCCCTTCTTTCTCTTATTTATACCACCTTTAGGGTTCAGCCTCCTTTTAAAACCCTTTTTGCCTGCCTTCTTCTTGGAGATCCCATCCACAAGAAGAAGAGGAGCCTTATCCTTCTTGATATGGCTCTCTGCTATTTTGAGTATATTTAACAGCTCAGGCAAGGAAGAATTCAGTTTGTTCATGTGATAGTTCACGACAAACTGAGAAAATGATTCTGGAAGTGATTGCAGGATTAGATCCTGACTCAACTCCCCATCCATAACAAAACCTAATTGACCTAATCGAGTAATCAGGTCAATAACCATCAAAACATGGTTTTGTACGGATGATCCCTCTGTCATTCTGGCATGAAATAACTGCTTAGATATCTCATATCTTGCAGTCCTACTCTGTTTTCCATAAAGCTCTTTTAAATTGAGCAATATGGAATGAGTGTCCATGCTATCATGCTGCCTCTGTAACTCATTTGTCATAGAGGCAAGTATGATACACTTGACAGTTAAAGAATCATTTTGCCACATCCTATATGTGGTTTGTTCTTCCTCTGTGGCATCCTCCCCAACTGGCTCAATGTCAGGGGTATCGAGAATGTAAGAAAGCTTCTCTTGACTAAGTACTATTTTAAGATTTCTTAACCAGTCCACATAGTTGGTACCGGTCAATTTATTTGTATCCAAAATGGAGCGAAGTGAAAGTGAAGAAGCCATTAATCTACATAATAAAGAATATTACATAAGCGAACAACTCAAGATGATATACACAATTAAATTAGGACTTTAATTTTATTGTGTCTCCCACTAATTTTATCAGACATCATAATCCTCTAGTATGATGTTTGAGAAAACCCTGATTGATTTTCTTAGTGGGATTGAGACCCTAATTCCTTATAAAAGATCTTGTGGTTGCACAACAAACCTTTTATAAGTTTAAAGGTAGGAAACTCTTTCCAATTGCATCTCATGCAATTCTCAATAAAAAAAACCCTGGCCTCTAAAACATTAATAGCCTTGTGTTTACACAACAGACCATAATATTTTAGTTAAGTAGGACCCTTCATTTTATTACAGTCAAAATAAAATATAAATGCTTTTGTGGTTACACAGCAAAGCATTATACTCCAAAATTGCTGTAAGCATCTCGATGCGCCAGAACAATATTATGTCAGTTTTCATAATTGGTCTTGTGGTTACACAACAAACCTAATATGGTTCGTGACATAATAATGTCCTAGCATGAAGGAAGGCCATAATGTAGTGAATATAACACCGAGCATCCCAGCCAAGAATTAAATTAATCTAATCAGCCAGGTAAGTGGAAGAGAGGTGGGGGTCCCCCCGTTGCTTTCCTTAGACACCAATAAATTTTGGCCAGGTCAGACAATGGAACCAATTAGAAACCACATTCTCTTTACCAATCATGAACCACTTTCCTAGACACCGATTGATCAATTAGACATCATCGACTGGTTCTGCTATTGGTTAATTACACTACAACTTAATATTATTTTACAGAGGTTTTTTCAGGTCTCAATGCATATTTAATTTCTATATCATAATAAATACATGAATAAAAGAAATTAGCATCATAGTGAACATAATTCAATATGACAAACCAACATTCCATAATTATATACATCATATTTTAATTATGAAATAATGAATATGATCTCATCATATAGCATCATAGTGAAAATAATTCAATATTACAGAGCAACATTCCAAAATTATATACATCATGATTTAATTATGAAATAATGAATATGATCTCATCATAATAATATCATATTAAAACATAAATAATGATAATATCATATTTATAAGATTGCCTTTTAAATCATTAACATATCATCATATGATTTAATTCTAACAAGGTGGCTCTGATACCACTGAAAGGTTTTAATTCATCGGCGGAAGCACGGATTTCAAAGCAATTATTATGAAATCATAAAAATAAAACCTAACTCCAAGATCACCTTATCAGAAATTAAACCATATAATATACATTAATATCAAATAAAAGATATAGAAACATACCTCTTATCGCTAAACCCTGATTTGTGCTTAGTTGCCAGCAGCAATCTTTTTGGGTTTCCACCAGGTGCCCACGTGTTCACCCTCCAACATTGATCCACACGGGACTCGACCAACCCTCTAGCACTTATTAAAAATATTCTGCAATTAAATTCTAATTTATCAAAATTTAAATGCAATTTGGGCAGAACCTCCTTTCTTGGCTTTGCTGTCAGACTGTTGGACCCTTTCTTTCTTTCTTGCTCCTTGTCTCCTTAATTTTTATTCCAATTCTCTAAGCCTTTTGGAAGATTTCTTATTTTTATCAGAACCTTGTCTAGGCTAGAGAGAAAGAATAAAGAAAATTGGACAAGCAGAGCCTCTTGTAAGAAAGAAAGAAGATTTCTGAATCACCCAGACTCCTCGGCGTGCACCCCTATTTATATTGCACGTAAAGGTGCAATCCAAAATATCTCACACCCTCTTACAATTTATCTCACTCCTCTTGTCTATTTCTCATGCCCCATAAGTTAAGAAATGCCATGTGTACATTAAAGTTGGGTTGAAGAGACGCCTTATTTCAGAAAGACTCTTCGATCTTAACTTACGGTGCTCAGATGAGAAGTCACGAAGCTTCTCTTATTGGTGCCATCAACCCATGCCTTTGGATCTGGAAGGAAGCCCATCTAATGGCCAAGATAGATGGTGCCAACTTGAAGAATGGCGCAAGAGATTAAGGGGCGTGGATAAGTTAAAACTTATCTCCCCATTTGAAATTTCAAAGGGGCGCTTCCAAGGGGTGGCGCATTGATTTAATCTTTATCCCTTCTCCTAATTTTTTTATGATGTCTTTAATACTCAGAAGGACTCTTAGGCACCTCCTAAGACATCTAAAAAAACATTCGTAGAATAAAAGTTACGGAGAAAAATAGGATAGACCAAGTTAAGGGGCGTCATCTCCTATCCATGCGCCATGTGACACATGCGCATGGATTTAATTGTTACCACTTCTCCTAATTTTTCTATGAGGAGTTTAATACTTAGAAAGACTCTTAGGTGCCTCCTAAGTCATCTGAAAATCATTCATAGAATTAAAGTTATGGAGAAAAATAGGATAGACCTTATCTAAAGGTGGCGCCAACTCCATCCATGAGCCATGTGGCTCATGCGCATGGATTCAAATCCACATGCCAAGAGAGAGACTCTTAGGCGTGTGGTTCCCTGGTTTTTGGCAGCCAACAGCAAGCCCAATTAAAACACTTCGAACCCACTTCAAGACCAAATCCAATTTGGCTAAAATTGGTTCTAAATTAGCCCAAATCGAAACCCGATTCGAATTCGATTCGAATCTAAATGCTAGGGTTTGCAACATGTGCTAGCATGTTCAACTTGAAAACATGGTTTAATCAAATTAAACCCATGATCAATTCCCTTTGTGTGTGACCCATTGGGTTTACATCTAGCTAGCAGTGAGTCCAGATGCAATTTAAACTAATTTGGTTAGAACACAATCTAGCCGATTTAGGTCAAATCAAGCTGAACCGTTTTGATCAATCAGAACAGCTTTTAATTAATGATCGAATTAAACTCTTTAATTTGATCAAACTCACAAGACATGATTGACGTCTAGAAACATATCATGTCTACCTAGAAGATATGAAATTTTAGTAGAAATACCAAAAATATCCTTCAGTGGAAAATTACCGTGCAACTTGATCTTACGATCATCCTGCATCCCGAATATAAGTTTGGGTTGGAAAAATGTCCAACCCAATTTTATGTTCATATTTCTCTTGATCAAATAATAATGATTTGATTTATGAAATATTAAAAATTATTTCTAATTTTTCATAATGCTCTGATCAAAGTCTTCCTAAATCATTATTTGATTGAAGCAGATAGGATACGATCTCCTCTTACTAGGAGTGATCATTTCCATATTGACCTACTCACAACCTTCATAAGCAATCCCTCATATCCAGAACACCCCGTACATGATTAAATCATGAATGAGTATGATTCAAAATATGGATTCATGCTTATAAGGTTCTACGGTAGTCTCAGGTCAAAAGATTTACATGCACAATTCCCACTATAAGAAAAAATCTGTTGACATGTAGATAAGACTCCATCAGATATTCTTTAATTGGATCAATTCAGTGAATTCATTCTCTAATGAACACTTACATCCTTATATTAGTGTCATACACAAGTAATTGTGAGATCAATTACCCTCTCTATCGAGCATACACAGGATGTACCAGTCTTACCGAAAATATTGATCCCCTACTCAATGTTCCATCGACTAGGAATATTTAAAATTAGAGTTTTAAGGTTTTAGGTCTCACTTGGTATGATCGCATCATAACCCTAAAACCATAGCCCTAATTTATGGGGTTCATCAAAATAAGATGCAGCATATGATGAACTAAATGCCTTTATTTATTTAAAACATCAGTACATGAGTTGTCGGGAGATAAAAATATCCATCTATTTATACATTTTGATTGGCTTATAGGGCATATTCCTTTCAGCATCTTTCCCAAGCTGCTCATGCAAGAGAAAGTCGAGCTTGCTCAATCGTTCCATTAGCTCGATCATGTACAATACATGATCAGTGATAGAGGCACCATCCTGCATTTTGGCGTTGAAGATGGCACAAATAGTCTTGTGCCTCTCTACATCATCGGATGTGCCAAAGGCATCCTCCAACACTTGAAGCATGTCCTTTGGCTAAGCTGTCTCGAATCTGCGACTGAACTCATCGCTCATGGCAGCCAGCATGGTACAGCACACCGTGGTCCGATCACTGAGCCACTTCTGGTAAGTGTCTCTGACTGTTCCATGTGCATTGGCAGTTGGCTCCTCAGGTGCAGGATCCATTATCACATATAAGATCCGTTCATGCTCCAGGACTATCTTCAACTTTCGGAACCAGCTACCGAAGTTGGATCCCACCAACTTATCATTGTCCAACAATGATCGGAGCGATAAGAAAGTGGCCATATTTGCACAAAGGAGAACCATAACCTAATTAGTAATCGATTCATTAAACCTAAGGATTTGGACTTTAATCAAAAGGTTTCTCCCACTATTTTATTCGAATTGGTAGCCTCTACCTCCAACTGAAGAATTACCCTAATTCCTTAGCGGGTACTAGAATCACTTAGACTGCACACAAGCCCAACTTTGGTTGGTCAACCCATGTAATCTAAGGGTAGGTTCATAATCAATTATTTCTCTAAACAATTTCTAGTAATTTTAATTTTTGCCCCAGAAACCTAATCAGTAGGCTTTGGCCTCCACTGTAAGGATCCAGTTAGGTCCAACCATTAACATGATCATACTTGGTGTATCTAACCAACGAATGATTAAGCCCAACTTTGGTTGGCTTACCTAACCACCATTAGAGAGACACTTCCAAGTCGTCATATGATGAGTGATAATTCCATTAGTCAACAAGCACCAGGCCTTTGGGTCTGCAATGATTATTGAGTTAATGACTCATTATCAAACACCTTAATGGGAGGCTATGACTCAGTTATCTCCATAACTTTATCATTTTAAGGACCTAATAATTTTAGAAGATTTAAATAATTTAGAGGATGAGGTCAGATGAACCAACTTATCATGATCCTCCCACTGGCTTCACCAAGTCAGCTAAAGGGAACCATTAAAAGGGCTGGTCTAGGAGCACCTAAATCAGTCACACTGATTTACCTAGCTGACATGGGTCAGCTCAAATAGTCAAATGATCTGATCAAAATATAATTTCACCAAGAGGCCAGGTAAGTTTGATCAGTGGGAGGGTTTGTCAAAGCTTGCCTTAGACACCATCAGAAATGGCCAGGTAAGCGGGCTCCCAATTAAAAACCGTCAGTCTGGTTTATCTTAGACACCAACTGGTTTAATTAATTTCGATTAGATCAACCAACAGTTCGTGCTAGACCGCTTAGCCAAGAATCAAGTCCATTTGGTTCTCGTTAAAGACATGGACTTGACCAACTACAACTATTATATATGATCTAGAGAATCCTTGACCTAATCTAAGACAACAATTGATTAGATTTAGTCAATTGTCTAATTAAGTCTATCTTCAATCTAACCATAGGTCTAACCCAATTAATGGACCTAATTCCCACTAACCCATTAACCCAATGTGTTATGGTTTGTGTCTTAGGTTCTTCAATTCACAATCGTAGAACCAAATCAAACAACTTCTTAATTCTTAATTAAGTTTTGGACTGAGGGTTAGGTTTGGCTTTTCAAAAAATAATTTTCATATTTATAAAATAATTTTATAATATGATTCTACCAACCATATTGCATGTTTGATTCATAATCAAGATACAAGTGAAATAAACATGAAACTACTTTAGATCTAATCTAAACAGGTTCATGTAATTGAAATAATTTTAACTTTAAATAATTTTTTTGCACAAAAATTATTAACAAAGAGATTTTATTTAGATTTAAATATTTTTTAAATCTAATAAATCATAAATTTAATCTAGATCATATCTAACAAATTTATGATTAAAGATAGATCTACACAAACTAGGATAACCTTTACACTGTAAGGGGTAAACCTTACAGCAGGACAACCTTGCAGTTCGTAATTGATTTAAAATTTTAATTTTAGATTTAATAATTAGATTATAAATTAGATCTAATCTAAGAAATAATCTAAGCATGTATAAATAATCATGTAATAAAGAATCTGGCTCTGATACCAATTGTAGGAACCAGATCTAGGGTTTCAGGGTTAGATCTTGAAACTTTTTCAAGATCATACAGTGGAAGACTAAAATAAATCAAAATTATTTTCTAAAATTAGAAAATCCCTAGATCTAAGATTTTATTACATGATTATTACGTATCATTAAATCAAAAATTAAAATATATAAATATAGCATGAGCTACATGTTGATCATATCAACATGTTTCTATACTACATCTAATGTATGTATTAAATAATAGATCAGATCTATTACCTTCCAAGTTAGACATTCTAACCTCACTGATCTGAGCTTGAGGACGATGTTGCAAGCCGCACATGCATCCGGCCTCTAGGAGTCATCCACAGAGCCCACGAATCTCGATCAAAAGTCCTGCTTCAGGAAATCAGCACAGTATGCTAGTACTGCGCTGATCCTTCTTCTCGTTTCTCTCAGAAAAATAGAAGGAGGAGTTTCAAATTTGAGACGCTCTCAGAAAACTCAAGATGGAGGGAGGAAAGATATGAAAACAAACAACCCTAGAAGAAGACCCTCTTCTTCTTCTCGTTTCTCTCTCTAGACATCCTAACTTGTGTCTTTTATATTTTACAACCCAAAGGTCTTTCCTCTGATTTTTGTATGGCCAAAAGATCTCTCAAATATATGTCTTTTTCAAAACTTTCATGAAGAAACTCATTTTATACAGAGAGATATGATAGAGTCCTTGTCTAGGTCAAATACCTAGTCAAGGCATATCCAAACATGGCAAGTTAAGGGGCGCCCAACTCTTGAGCACCTCCTCCTTATTTTCATGCATGGATCACTAGCAAAGGGTGCATAATATGTACCCTAAAAGCCATAAAAATTTCAAAAAAAAAATTGGATAGATTCGGTGCAAAATTGAAAGAGTTTTGGATTTCCAAAACTCTATCTCATAGAATTCGAAATCCAAACTTATTCCTTTTTGATTTGATCCAAACCACCTTCCATGTAAGAAAGAAGAGAGGAGACCTTTTGTGAACGTGGGAGAGACCTGAGAGAGGGCTTTTGTCACACAAAATAAGAGGAGATTGGCGTTGAATGAGAGAGAGGGCGTGGGGAAGGCTTATGTGGTGCAAGGTGGAATCCTAGTCTTACTAGGATTCTATCTTATGACTTGTTTTAATTTGGTTTCTCAAACCAAATCAAACCAAAATTAGATCAATCCAATTAAAATAGATCTCAACCCAATTAAGAACCTAATTTAATCAGATTAAATTAGATTTAAATCTGATTTAATTTTCTAATCAAATTAGAAATTAGATTGACCTAAGTCCTAGTTGAACTAGGACTAGTTTATCCTTGCAGTTGGCTTATCCAATAAACCAATTGGACTTGATCCAATCAAGTCCAAACTAAATATAATTAAATCATATTTAATTATACTTAATCTCAGCTCATTGGCTTAATCAAATTAAGTCAATTAGCAATCAAATTGTTAATCGATCCTTCTGTAACACTTGCACTGGGTTAAATGTCAATCGTATTGATCATTTAACCCTAGAACGATTCTTAATCGTTGATCAACCATCTGATCGGATCATGAACTTTAATGTGTGTGACCTCATAGGTCCGAATCTAAGCTGGTAGTACAAGAATAAAATTTTATACCAATCGAAGTGACCATCTAGCAATGGTACCCGACGATCGGATAGGTCGAATGTGTAGAACAACATCCTTAGAACCCATGTGGATATAGTTTTCATATAATTCATCCCCTTGACCAAAATGATCATAGGATACCCTAGAGTTCAACTGTTAACTCTGATCAGGTTATCCACATTATATTTCAAAATATCAAATCCATCTGATGGATTATCCTGGCCAAGATTTTGCTAAATTGAAATACAGCGACTCATTCTTCTCCAACTCTTGGAGTGGTCAATCCCATCTCGATCACACTCTGACTTCGCAAGTACTTGACTATGCCCAGAAGCCTTCCATCTCTGAATTAAAAATTCAGTTAGTCTAGTACCAAAGCACAGTGAGTTGCTTGCAAGTCACTGAGGCGAACTCAAGTCTAAGGGACACTTATACCTATATCCCATCAGAGACATTCTCGACAGCAGAATACTCTAGAGTTGGTCACGTTCAATGATGATGTACCAGTACATCTCACCTGTATGCCATACCAGTGTCTCCACACTCTTTGGTTAAGAGGACAACCAATCCATATGGTCTACAGCGACCTAAGCTCGATAGAAGCTGTCGTCCTTATTAACAGCCTATCATTTGGTCGTGAACTGTTTTAAGGACTAATCGATAAATTCTCTCTTTATCGAATCTAAATAGTCCTAAGAACTTCATCATAACAACGGAGTTCATTAGAAGATGAAAGCTTATGATGAAAATACCAAATATATTTTATTTATTAACAAATCAATTATAATACTTGATTGCTCAACCGTCAATAACTTGACGATTGGCTTTTTGGGACACATTTTCCAACACATCCGTCCTCCTGAAAGATACTTGGGTATACTCATAAAGGATGCAGAAAAAATATTTCTCATAGAAGATAAGAGTCATGAAGATGATCTTAAAACCTATGACAAGGTGATGTCTGATATCGACTCTAAAAAATAGTTGAATACTACGAAGTCAGAATTTGACTTAATGCACTCGAACTAAATATGGACCTTGTGGATCCACCAGAGGGTATTATATCCATTAGGTGTAAATAGATCTACAAAAAAAAAATATGTAAATGGTAAGGTAGAGACCTATAAAGCTAGGCTCGTGGCGAAAGGCTATAGTCAGCATGAAGGCATTAACTATCAGGATACCATCTATGGCCATGCTTAAATCCATCGCACACTATTTGTCATTGCATTTATGATTATGAGATATGGTAGATGGGCATGAAAATTTTATTCCTAAATAGATATCTTGAGGAAGATATTTATATGGAGCAGCCTTTGGATTTCATTTTCAGTGATGGAGATCATAAAGTCTACAAACTGCAAAGATCCATATATGGGTTAAAGCAAATTTCTCAGAGTTAGAACACTCATTTCAATGATGCAATCAAATCATTTAATTTCATGAAGAATGAGAAAAAATTTTGTGTATACAAATAGGTCAGTAGGAGTACTGTCACATTCCTTGTACTATACGTGGATGACATCCTCTTTATTGTAAATGACATTCCTATACTGAACTCGGTCCAAAAATGATTGTCCAAGGAATTCTCTATGAAAAAGCTAGGGGAGGCATCTTATATTTTGAAAATAAATATTCATAGAGATAGATCTAAAAAGATGCTTGACCTTTCATAGAAAATATATATAGAAGAAGTACTGAAGAGGTTCAGTGTGAAAAACTCTAAAAGGAGACTCCTACCCCTTAGGCATGGTATTGGTCTCTCCAAGAAAATGTGCCCAAGCACATCTAAGGACATTCAGTACATGAGTAGGATCTCTCATGCTTCGGCTATAGGGAGCCTCATGTATATCATGTTATATACTTGACTTAATATTACCCTTACTATGAGCATCATAAATAAGTATTAGTCAAATCCAAGTAAAAAGCTTTGGATACCTATGAAGAACATCCTTAAATACTTGAAAAAAAGTAAGAATTTGTTCTTAGTCTTTGGGAGAGGATCTAAGTTACGGGTTGAAGGATACATTGATTCAGACTTTGTGTCTGATCTTGATGATAGAAAATCTACATCAGGATGTGTGTTCATATGCAATGATGGTGCTACTAGCTGAAAGAGTTCAAAGCAACCTATCATTACTGATTCGATAATGAAAGCTAAGTATATCGCTGCCTCGAATACTGCAAAAGAAGCCTTCTGATATAAAAAATTTATTATGAAACTTGATGTAATGTCATCAGATGCTATCATACTATACTATGACAACAACTGCCCCACAGCACTTATTAAGGAGTCTAGATCTTATCAGAAGTTCAAGCATATTGAGCATCGATTTTATATTATATGCAACTACCTCGAGAAGAAATACATCGAGATGCGAAGAGTAGACTTCACGGACAACGTGATAAACCCATTGATAAAGTAGTTGAGCCAGTAAAAGAATGAAGTCTATCTTGAGAAGATGGGACTTAGGTTAGCGGCCAATTAACTTTAGTATAAGTAGAAGATTATTAGATGTATACCTAAAAGCCACTATGGCAGACACATTGTAACTTTCTAGGATATAAATTTATACTTAAAATATTGATTTATCAATAAAGTAGATAATTTTATTTTCATTCTTATGTAATGTATCCTTAAATCATCTAAAAAATTAATAACTTAAAGATACATATTCTCAAAAGTTAAGAATTTAAAATATGTATGATTAATTCTTAAATTACTTTCGATCGATGGATCATCACAAAAATGATGATTGATCCAGTTAGATTGACGCACAAATCGCTTCCTTCAGAATAGATGAGTCTCGAGCCTACAGTGTGGAGATACTTAGCGAGAATGTGGATGGTTGTTGGAGAACATCAGTATCGAGCATGATCATACGAGAAATCATATGGATGTCTACTCGTTCGTCAAATGATATTCTCAATGCTAGTATAAATAGTTTTTTAACCTTTATGCCTCGACTGCTCATAGTGGGGTTACTCTAGTTTGACTGTATATAAATATAGTCTTTTAGCTATTTGGATCCTCATAGTATATATTTGCTATAGTAGGTTTATTATAGGAGTAAGATGTGTATTTAGATAGGATCTATCCATCTTAATAGATAAGAAATAATCCTATGGGATTTGAGAAGTTGAGTCCTTAAGTCTGTAGCCACAGTATGGTGATTATGAAAAGGAGTTTCCATGAGTTTTATGATTTGGACTCAAGCTAATTGTATCTTATATATAACAGATATTGAGATTTGATGAGTTTTTCATAACCTCCATCTTGTCAGAACTCATGATAAAAGAATCAAATCACACGGTAACTACACTTGAGGATTTTATTTATTCTATTCTACTGGATTGCCACCACATGCTGCTAGGAGTCACTAGTGGATTGTGAGAACTCACTAGGATCATTCTAGATTGATGATCCTTGATGGCTGTGAGTTGAAATTATTTCAACTCATTGAAAGGTATTTCGATGATACTATGATGGAAATCATGGTATATCTCACTACCAGACAGAAAAGAATCTATGGGGTTGATTTTGATGATTCTAAAATATTAAGTATAAATAATACTAATCATGTATTTCAAGGATGAATGTAGAATATTTTAGGTGCTTCCATTAAAGAATTCATCAATGGAAAAGATTCCCTCAAAAGTAGCTAAGTCAAAGAATTAAAAGAAGAATTTTCTATTAGATGTATGCCTTAGAAGTCAATCAGACTGACACATTAATTTTTTTTAAAGAATAATTTTATACTTAATCTAATTAATTAGGATAGTTAATTTATTCATATAGTATATATATCCATGAATCATTCAAAAAATTAATACGATGATGACATATATTCTCAAGAGTTGAGAATTTGAGGCATGTATCGTTGATGCTTAATTCTCAAATTACTCTCGATCGAAGGATCATTATGAGGATAGTGATTGATCCGGTAAGATTGGTGCACGGATCATTTTTCTTCGGATAGATGAGTCTCAAATCTATAGTGTGGAGATACTAGAGTGAGAGTACAAGTAGTTGTTAGAGAATAATGGTACTGAACGTAATCAATATAAGAAGTCACTTGGATATCTATTCACTCATCAATGACATTCACGATATTGTAGTTGTGTGAGTAGTTCTTAAACCTGTGGTCCCTCGACTATTCACGATGAGATTACTGTAGTTTAACTGCACTATAACTCGATCTTCTAGCTATATGGAGTCTTGAGGTGTATGTTAGCTATAGTAGATTTATTGTAGGAATAGGGTGTGTATTTAGATGGGATCTATCAACCTTAGTAGGAAAGAAATAGTTTTATGTAATTTATGAGATTGAATTCAAAAGACCTTAGCCAGGATAATGTGAATGATGGAAAAGAGTTTTCATCAGCTTTCATAAATAAACTCAAGTCGAATAAATTTTACATATAATAGATGATAGGGTTTGATGAGTTTTTCATGACCTTCATCTTGTCAGAACTCATGATAAAAAAATTAGATCATATGGTAACTACACCTAGAGGTTCATCCTTCTATTCTACTGGATTGGCATTACATACTGCTAAGCATCACTAATGAATTGTGGGATCAATAAAAATTATTTTGATGGCTAATAATTCATGATTGATGAGTTGAAATTATTTCAATCTATTGAATGGAGTCTCAATGATATTTTGATGAAGATCAAAATATTTCTCACTACCAGACAGAATAGAATCTATGGGGTCACACAGAAAAGAGATTTTGTCTGATCAAAAAGAATCTCACTGGACTGAAACTCTAGAGTCCCACTGAACTAGGACTCTGTCAAATTGTAAGTAGTCTTAATTATCAATTTGTTTAATGATTGACTTAAATGTAAAAGTTATATTAAGGACTTACTAAGAGTTAGTAAATTATAGGAGGATGAAATTATAAATATTGCTAATTATTTGATTTGATCAAATATAGGTTGAATTAAATCAGATCAAATTTGATTAAATTTGGTTTAATTTAGATTTTCTAGTCCAAATGTGATTTGAACTTAATTTCTAATTGGGTTTGACTCAAACTAGATTCAAATTGGATTTGAATCAGATTGGAATTAAGCTAGAAAACTAAAGTCACATAGGATTGGATCCTCATCAAATTAAATTAGATTTAATTTAATTAGATATAGTTTGAGTTTGACTCAAACTAGGTTTCATTGGTCTAATAGGATTAGACTTGATTTGTGATCAAACCTAAACTATTAGACTTGATTTGTGATCAAACCCAAACTATTAGACTTGATTTGTGATCAAACCCAAACCTATTTGAACTCCAAATTTGATTTGGATTCAAACCAAACCAAATAGGTATTTCACCCATAGAAGGACTCTTCCCAAGCCCCAATGCCCCATATGGTTTTCATGCTGAAAATAGAGAAGGCGTAGGATTTGTGGTGTGGAGAATTTTTAGGAGAGAAAAAGGTTAGGCAGCACACTGAAGGGAGAGTCCTAAACTATCTCAACTCTATCTCTAACAACCCTAACCACTCTATGTTTAAATAAGAGGGATTACAGAGGGTGGCTATAAGGTGATATGATCAGATTAGTGGGATGCCTAAGAGGGAGATTAGCATGGAGTTTGTTGAGGATGCCCCAAGGAGTGTCAACGTGAAGCAAAGGTGGGCGCCTTCTTCCAATCCTTCTTTCTAACAACCAAGTATTGGTTGTTTCAAGGTAACTCTTTGTCTTTCTCCCTTATCCTAGTGTCCAAGAGTTAGACATTTTCTTTGATCTTTTGTGTCCAAGAGTTGGACATATTTTATTTATCTCCCTCTTCCTCTCTTACAAACATGTTCAAGAGTTATACATCATCAAAAATTAGATATGATCTGATTTTTACTCTCCTTCTTGGTCCATGAGATGGGCACAAAAATTTTTTCTCTTCTCTCAAAGATGTCCAAGAGTTGGATATGATTAAAATCAAATTTGATTTGATTTATTTTTGATCTATGAGATGGATGGTTCTCCTCTACTTTTTCTTGATCTAGTCCGAAGGTTGGACAAGAAAGAAAGAAGAAAGAGATAAGATCTCTTATCTTCTTTAGTAGATCTTAGATTTTCTCTTAAGAAGAGAAAAGTGAAAAGAAATTAGATGTGATCTAATTTCATCATCCTCCCATAGATCTAATTGATTCTCTTGAGAAGAGAATCAAAGGATCAATCTGATTCAACAATCCAGAGAGCGATCTCTGCAAGAAAGCTAGCATCCCGATGACATCAAGTCCTTCTGATCAGATCAGCCTCAGTGGATATCCGTAGAGGTCGGATGCATGTGTGGCTCTACAGAAATCTCATCAGATTATCACAAACCATCTGATTGTGATGAAGATCTATCCATGCAAAGGTAAAGGTCTAAATCTGATTTTTATTTTTTAACATCTTAATTTTTGTATGTGAACTTTTCTGGCTTGTATAGATTAGATATATATTTTATGCATGTTAGATTTAAAGTTATTTTAAATCTAGGTCAGTTTTAATTTTTTCTATATTTATGATTTTTAAAAGTTAAAAATTTATAGATTTTGATCTCTGCATGCATATCCCGAATGTGCGACATCCTTTAAATGGTATCAGAACCATGATTTTATTTCACATGCATGTTATTAAGATTTGAAAATCAGATCTTTAGATTTAATAAATTAGATTTGATCTAATTTACATATACATGAGATGTGTTAGATCTAGATTATATATAAAATATATATGCATATGTGATATGTGTAGATCTAAAAATTAAATCTTTAAATCTAAAAATCAAATTTAGTAAATTAGATTAGATCTAATATAAATACATGTGATGTATTACATTTTATTTATACATGAGATGTATAATTGATAAAATCTATTTTAGATTAGATCTAAATTGGTTGGATTAATCAAAATCATCTTAACATAAGGTTGTGCTGACATAATGCAGATTATGCTGAATGATTGTCCTCGGATGATATGAGATGAAATTCTTTAATTTAAAATCTTAGATTTATGTATGAGATATATAATTAAGTATTTAGATATGAAACTAATTTTGACATCTCAACTATCTCATATTCATAATGCACTTAATTAAGGATCTGAAATTGAGAATTTAATATCTTAATCTTAAGCATAAAACATAAAGGTTTGGGCTTGAGTAGTTTAATTAGGTCTAGTAATTTGATTACTTTTGGATAATCGATTTGTACATGGTAGGGCTCAATCGAGAAGAGCGGTTAATCCAATCCAATCAAGAATTGATTAGGATTAGGTCAAGAGTGCTCAAGATCAATCCAATAGTTATAGATTGGTCACATCGATTAATAGCCTCATGTTGAATCGATTAACTCAAACACTTGATTTGGCTCAGTGGCTTGAGCCTGACTTACATAAGCTAATCTATTCGAAACTGATTGACTTATTGGTATCTAAGAAAAGTGGCTTAAAGAAAGATAGTTATTTAATTAGTTTCATTTGCTGATCTGACCAATTTATTGGTATCTAAGGAAAGCAACAGGGAGATCCCCATCGATCTTACACTTTCTTAACCAATTTGGTTAATTAGTCTTGATGTGGTTGATTGGTGATTCAAGCTAGCCCATATCCTTAGAGTTAGTCATGACAGTTATGACTAATTAGGATTGGATCCATTATAATTATGGATTTATATGAGAAGTAAATTAGCAATTAAAGGATTAAAGAGATCTAAATTAAAACCTCCTCAATAATATTAAGTTGAGGGGTCTTCCATCTTTGTAGAGTGTCATGCCCTCTTCGATGTTGATTGTTCTCAACTGGATATAGTAGTTCAGTTGCATCAGGAGAGAAGCAACTGCTCTATATGTAGGGTGGAGATGGAGTTGGGCCTTGTTGCTCCTGGATTGATTTTGATGATTACAAAGCAGATTGAAGGGATACAAATATTTTTATTTGAAAAAGTCTTTATGCTCTTCAGGGGTAAAATGTAATTTTACTAAAACCCTGATTTGATAGTATCATTTGGTAGAACAAATGATTTGTAATCTATTGGTAAAATTTCATTATTTTTGGACTTATATTTTTGAAGTTATGAATGTTTGAAGTGCATGAGTCGACTCATGAGTCAACTCATGGCACAATGAGCTGCTTGGCACGTAAAATTTCCCTTGGCATGCTGGTTTTCTGGCTTGGCATGACCTGTGAGTCGACTCATGAGTCGACCCACAAGGCTGAGTTGACTCATGAGTCGACCTCTGCTGGTTTAGGCCAAAAAATCTAGAAACCAACATTTCTGGCTGTTGCAACAGAGGTCGACTCATGAGTCGACCCCTGAAGCATGAGTCGACTCATGAGTCGACCCCTGCGACGGAAATTGTCCGCAACGGCTAGTTTTTAGCCCGTTTTAGTTGCTTTTAATGCTCACTTTAAATGCTCTAACGGCTCTTTTTCTGCCTAGAATATTTTTCTTTGTTTCTTAAAGCTATAAAAGGTTTCAAAAGGTGGAAAACAAGGAAGATATACACAATATACACAAGAGACATACAAGAGATTTTGAAAGAGAAAAGCAAGAGCATTCAAGAGGGCATTCAAGAGCATTCAAAGAGAGGGTTTCTCAAGCCAACTTTTCAACCTTAATCAAGAGCTCATTTAAAGCCTTCAAGAAGCCTTCAATCAAAGCTCACCAACTCCTCAAGCGTTCATTCAACTCTTCATCCACTTTGAGGAAATCCAAAAGGGGCTTCTTCATTTGAGTAAAGTGTATTTAATGTTATATTCGCTCATTTAAGGAGCTATTCTTGTACTTATTTGTGCTATAACTATTTTTACTCTTTGTGAGTTATTGTTTTTGTTTTGGAGGGGTTCCAAAACAAGGGAAGGTTGATCCAACCTGAAATCGGAGTGTATTGGGTTGGCTTGTACCCGAAAAATAAGTGGACTAGCTTGGGATAGTTAGTATCGGAGTTTCTGACGTTTGTATTCGGGTTGAATACAAGTTTAGTGGATTGGAATTCCCAAGTAGAAGCTTGGGGAGTGGATGTAGGTGCAAGGTTGGCACCGAACCACTATAAATCCTTGTGTTTGTGGTGTGCTCTATTATTTCTTTTTAATTTTCATTATATCCTTGCATTCTTGCTTTAGGTAATTAATCTTGAGCTAAAGTCTTTCTCTTCATTCATCAAGCTTTTGACAAATACTTTTCATAAGTAATTAGTTAAGCTTAAAATTTTTAAAACCCAATTCACCCCCCCTCTTGGGTTGCATAGCTGGGCAACAAGTGGTATCAGAGCCCGGTGCTCTAGCCCTTCTTTGATCTAACAATCAAAGAGCCAAAGATCTATGGCAACCCATGTCGGTACTTCTCTAGTCGAGGGGCAATCCACCAACCGACCTCCACTTTTCAATGGGTCTAATTACACCTATTGGAAAGCTCGGATGAAGATTTTCATACAAGCACTCGACTATGATATGTGGAGTATCATAGTGAACGGTCCTCACACACCCACCAAGATTATAGATGGTGAGGAGTCAACCAAATCTGAGAAAGAATGGGATGAGGTTGATAAGAAATTGGCATAATTAAATGCTAAAGCTATGAATGTTCTTTATTGTGCACTTGATGCAAATGAATTTAATCGCATTTCTACTTGTGCATCTGCTAAAGAAATATGGGATAGGTTAGAAGTAACCCATGAGGGAACAAATCAAGTAAAAGAGTCTAAAATAAACATGCTTGTGCATAAATATGAATTGTTTAAAATGGAGCATGATGAGTCCATAACTGCTATGTTTACTCGTTTTACTGATATAATTAATGGTTTGAAGAGTCTTGGCAAATCTTATACTAACAGTGAGCTTGTAAGGAAGATTCTCAGGTCATTGCCAAGAACTTGGGAAGCCAAGGTGACTGCCATCCAAGAAGCAAAGGACTTGAACACTCTACCTCTAGAAGAGCTTCTTGGATCCTTGATGACTCATGAACTTAGCATGAAGCAACATCAAGAGGATGAAGTCAAAAAGAAAAGAACCATTGTCCTCAAATCCACAGCTTCTCCTGATGATAAAACGGATGACACTGAAGATGAAGAACAGGATGAAGAGATGGCACTCATCACCCGAAGATTTAAGAAGTTTCTAAGAAAAAGGAAACAGGGGATGAGAAAGAAATCATTCACAAAAGGGAACAAAGCAAAGAGAAAGAGAAAGATCAACCCCTTATATGCTACGAGTGCAAGAAGTCGGGACATTTCAAATCCGAATGTCCACAACTGAAGAAAGGTCCCAAAAAGTTCAAAAAGAAAGCAATGATGGCGACTTGGAGTGCGAGTGATGACTCAAGCTCCGATGAGAAACCTCAACAGAACAAGCCAACCTGTGCCTTATGGCACACGAAAATGAGGTAATTTCTGAATCCCCTAGTGAATTTACTTTTGAAGAATTGCATGAAGCATTCTATGACTTAATTGATGAATTAAAGAAACTAGGGATGAAAAATAAAGAACTAAAATTGAAAAATCAGTCCTTAGTGAAACAAGCTGAAAGCCTTTCAATTGAAAATTCCACCTTGCTTCAAGAAAATCAAAGCTTAAAGAATGAAATTAACAAGCTGAAATCTATAGTAGATAAGTTCACCTTAAGTTCAAACAAACTAAATATGATTCTTGATAATCAAAAAGCTGTATATGATAAGGCTGACTTGGCTATAACCCCTTAAAAAACAAAAATTTCTGAAAAATATTTATGTAAATTATTCAAGTAACAAGTCTACAAATATTACTTGCTTCAAATGTGGTAGAATAGGACATAAATCATACACATGCCTTTTTAACAAATCTGCAAACACAACTATAAAGAAAATATGGGTTCCAAAAGGAACCATTTTGACTAACCTAAAAGGACCCAAGAAAGCTTGGGTACCTAAGACAAAAACTTGACTTTTGCTTGCAGGTGTGTCTCGCATCCCAAGGAGGAAACAGGAAATGGTATCTTGACAGTGGATGCTCGAGACACATGACTGGTGATGAATCACAATTCATCACGCTTGATGCTAAAGATGGAGGGATGGTCACCTTTGGAGATAATGGCAAAGGAAAGATCATCGGGATAGGTAACATTGGTATCACTCCCTCCAAATACATTGAAAATATTTTGTTAGTTAAAGGTTTAAAGCATAACTTACTTAGCATTAGTCAATTTTGTGATAAAGGGTATAAAGTTGTTTTTGAATCATCTGTTTGTATTGTGACTAGTCCTATTAACAATGGCATTAAATTTATAGGACATAGGCATGGCAATGTTTATATGGTAGATTTAAATGATTTAGCTAAATTAGACATGCAATGCCTAGTATCCTTGAATGCTAAAGTTAATGAGACTAGTTGGCTTTGGCATCGTAGACTTGCACACATAAGCATGCATTCTCTCTCAAAATTAATTAAGAAAGAATTAGTTCTTGGTTTGCCAAAACTGAATTTTGAAAAGGATAAATTTGTGATGTATGCCAATTAGGTAAACAAACTAGAGTTTCATTTAAATCCAAAAATATTGTTTCAACTTCTAGACCTTTAGAGCTTTTGCATATGGACTTATTTGGACCAACTAGAACCACTAGTCTAGGAGGAAAATGATATGGTTTTGTAATTATAGATGATTACTCTCGTTTTACTTGGGTTTTCTTTTTGGCACACAAAGATGAAACTTTTCATATTTTCACTAAATTTCACCGAAAAGTCACTAATTGAAAAGGGTTTTCAATTCAAAATATTAGAAGTGATCATGGAACTGAATTTGAAAATCAAGACTTTGAAAATTTTTGTGATGAAAATGGAATTGGCCATAACTTCTCTGCTCCTAGGACACCCCAACAAAATGGGGTAGTTGAAAGGAAAAATAGAACCTTAGAAGAAATGGTCCGTACCATGCTTTGTGAAAGCAACCTTCCAAGATATTTTTGGGCAGAAGCAATTAACACAGCATGTTACATTTTAAATCGTGCTTTGATTAGACAATTTTTAAAGAAAACTCCTTATGAACTTTGGAAAGGAAGAAAACCAAATATTGCATATTTTCATATTTTTGGTTGCCGATGTTTTGTATTAAATAATGGCAAAGAAAGACTTGCAAATTTGATGCAAAATCAGATGAAGCAATCTTTCTAGGTTACTCCTCCACTAGTAAAGCATTTAGAGTTTTTAACAAAAGAACTTTAGTAGTTGAGGAGTCCATACATGTTGTTTTTGATGAATCTAACGATCTTCCTTCAAGAAGAATGAGGGTATTGATGATGCAGATCCACTAATAAAAGATATGAAGGAGATCACTCTGAAAGATTCAGCAACTCCTGAGGACAAGGATCAAGAAGACAAACAAGATGAGAGAGGTGAAGAAATTCAAGAACAATCTCAAGGTACAAATAACCTACCCAAGGAATAGAGGTATGTTCACAACCACCCTAAGGAGTTAATTATTGGTGATCCTATGCATGGGGTAAAAACCCGTTCTTCACTTAGAGATGTATTTAATCATTGTGCTTTTGTATCTCATCTTGAACCTAAAACTTTTGAAGAAGCTGAAAATGATCACAATTGGATTAATGCAATGCAAGAGGAACTTAATCAATTTGAAAGAAATAATATTTGGACCTTAGTATCAAGACCTAAAAATTATTCTATAATTGGCACAAAATGGGTCTTTAGGAACAAATTAGATGAGCATGGTAATGTAATTAGAAATAAAGCAAGATTGGTTGCTAAAGGTTATAATCAAGAAGAAGGAATTGATTTTGATGAAACCTTTGCACCTGTTGCTAGATTAGAAGCCATTAGACTTCTACTTGCGTATGCTTGCTTTATGAAATTCAAATTATTTCAAATGGATGTTAAAAGTGTATTTTTAAATGGATATATTGCTGAAGAAGTCTATGTAGAACAACCCCCTAGATTTGAAAATCATGCTTTTCCTAATCATGTCTTTAGATTAAATAAAGCTTTATATGGATTAAAACAAGCACCTAGAGCATGGTATGATAGGCTAAGCAAATTTTTACTAAACAATGGTTTTTCAAGAGGTAATGTAGATACAACCCTCTTTATTAAGAGAAATCAAAATGATATGCTAGTTATACAAATTTATGTTGATGATATAATTTTTGGGTCTACTAATGAATCCCTTTGTCAAGACTTTGCTAAGCTTATGCAGGGGGAGTTCGAGATGAGCATGATGGGAGAACTCACCTTCTTCCTCGGACTCCAAATCAAACAATCAAAAGAGGGAATCTCCATCACCCAAAGTAAGTACACCAAGGAACTACTCAAAAGATTTGGAATGGAGAACTCCAAACCAATTGGCACACCAATGAGTCCCTCATGTAAGCTTGACAAGGATGATGAAGGTAAATGTGTAGACTTAAAATACTATAGAGGTATGATTGGCTCATTATTATATTTAACTGCAAGTAGGCCTGATATCATGTTCAGTGTTTGTTTATGTGCTAGATATCAATCTAATCCTAAAGAATCTCATTCGAATGCTGTTAAAAGAATCCTTAGATACTTAAATGGTACTCAAACTCTAGGGTTATGGTACTCTAAGGACTCACAAATTGATTTATTAGGATATTCAGATGCTGATTTTGCTGGATGTAAATTAGATAGAAAAAGCACAAGTGAAACTTGCCAATTTCTTGGAGTTAACCTAATCTCATGGTTTAGCAAGAAATAAAATTCGATGGCACTGTCTACGGCTGAGGCCGAATACATTGCAGCCGGAAGTTGTTGTGCTCAAATCTTGTGGATTAAACAACAACTCGAAGACTTTGGAATCAAACTTAATGAAACATCAATAAGATGTGACAACACAAGTGCCATAAATCTATCTAAAAATCCAATTCAACACTCAAGATCCAAACATATTGAAATAAGACATCATTTTATAAGAGAACATGTTCAAAATAAAAATATAATTCTTGAATATGTTTGCACTGAAAATCAATTAGCTGATATCTTTACAAAGGCCCTTAGTGAGGATAGATTCTGTGAAATTAGGAGAAATCTAGAATTCTTGATCCATATGCCTAAATAATTTTCAATTTCCAAAGAATTGATGTCAAAAATTCTTAGAGCTCAATTTCCAACATCTATCTTGGTCCCAAAAGCTCAAGTTTATCATTCCAAAAACTTATCTTTGAGCAAAACTCCTTCTCCCAAAATTTTAATTTTTTCTAGAATTTATTCATATTTTTTCTGAATTTCTGAACTTCATGAGTCGACCCCCATGAGTCGACTCAATGGCAAACTTGTAAATTCCTCCAACTTCCCACGGGTTCATTGTTTTTATATGGGTTCCTGTTCGTGAGCCGACCCATCCTTTCATCTTCCTTCTTCCAAAAGCCGACTTCCCCATCTCCATTTGCTCCAAATCCAAGGATCTAGCTCGAGGCACTTCTCCCTCCTCCTCTCCACCAAAAATTGCCACCTTGGGAAAGGGATTTTTGTGCTTTCTTCCATTGTTTGACACGGTTGGAGCGTGCCCTAGCACTCCACCGTTCTTCCCAAATCCACCTCTTCTCTCCACCAAAATCCCTCTTCACTCTCTTGTGATCCTTCCTCCACTCATTCACTTGTTCCTCCAAGTCTCCTCGCCTGCTACTGTAGTGAATATGGCTCCGAAGATGAAGCTTCCCCAAAGAAGAAAGTCAGTCCGTGAGCTTGAAGAAAATATCCGAAAGAAGAGGCAAGCTGCTCAGTCTTCCACTGCTCCCACTCCAGCTTCAGTATCTGCTCAAGGTCCCCCTCAATCCTCCCTAAGCCCCAGTAAGAATCCTCTTTCTGATAGAAAAGTTGAAACCGGAAAGAATATAGATTTTCGGTTCTTTGAAAAAGAAGGTTTTACATTTGGAACTAAGATTAAAAACCAAGGATGGGGTTTCTACTGCTCCCTTAAGGAAGTCACTTATGTAGACCTAGTTAGAGAATTCTATCAGAATCTACATTATGGGAATGGGTCAGTGACTTCAACAGTCAAGGGTATTGATATTTGTTTGGATCCTAGTATATTGGGAGAAATATTACATTTGCCTAGTGAGGGTTACTCTTATATGGAACTCCCAGTAAAAGAAGAGGGGATCAGTGTCATACTAGGGGGAACTTACTCAGGGAGTTTAAATAAATTGGAAGCAAAGATTTTGTCCATTGAGATGAGGATCCTGCATCAAATGGTAACGAAGCTCTTCTTTCCTAGGAGTGGTAGGCATGATTTACTTTCCGACAGAGATGTTTGTATCATGTTTCATGTCATCACTCAGACCCCCCTGAACCTCCCTGCACTGATGATAGAGGCCATGAGAGAGACTTTGAACAGATCAAAGGCACACTTGCCTTTTGGTATGGCCCTTACTAGAGTATTTAGGAGGTTTGGAGTCAGCTGTGAGGGGGAGGCATCTACCAAGCTCTCTCATGTGGACACTTTCAACCAACACACCCTGCATCGAATGGGATTTACAAAGACTAATGGTGGTTGGATCAAGGGCTCTGAGGAGAGAGCTGAGGACAGAGCTGAAGACAGAGTTGAAGACAGGGTAGAAGAAGAAGGTCCATCATCTCCTATCCATGACTTCAGGGCAGCATCACCAGATATCCAGTTCATTCCTGATCCAGAGGCTGACCCTTCAGAGTTCGCCAGGATGCCCACACCAGTGTATCAGCCAGAGACCAGAGCACCTCCATCAGAGTTCAGACTGGCTGATGATCAGATCGAGCAGATATCACAGCGTGTGGCTTCTTTGCTATCTAGTCATGGAGCAGTACTACATTTGCACCAGGGGCCACTTCTTCTGATCAGACCATGACTCCCCATATCTCCACTGTGTTTCAGATGATATCAGATCAGTCCATCCGGATTCAGCAGCTTGAGGACATCGTCTGGAGACTGACTGGCAGAGTTCTTGACTTGCAGGGGCAAGTCCTAGCTTTGGCCCATCCTCAGCCACAGGAGTCCACTATTGAGGTCACAGACCTCACTGCAGAGGCTGGCAGGCTCAGAGGTGCACTGGAGGATGGATATGAGTTACTGAGGAGAGAGATCCGAGGATCGAGTGAGCATGCATCCACTCAGTTCACTGCTCTACTTCAGTCTGTTTTCAGAGCACTGAACGTACTTGATTCCATCAGACTCACTCTTTCTGTTCAGTCCTTAGCCTCTCAGCGTTCTCAGCCTCCCAGTTCATCTCGCTCTCCTGCTCATGCCAGAGGCAGACGGGGTAGAGGGCGCACTTCTGGTCGAGATTTATCAGCTCCTCATCCCATATCTGACGACTCCGATCCTTCTAGTCATGATCTTTACTAGATCCTAGGTGTTAGTGTCTTGTTCTAGGATCTGTATTTTGGGGCCATGTATTGACATTAGCTAGTTGACTTTTATATTATGAACTATGTATTGAAACAATTATGGTTTTATGGTATCATCTTTTACTTATATTTCTACCTTTTGTAATGATGTCGATCATATTTTGGTTATATATTTTTCCTTGTTGAAATATTGTCTTCTCTTTGTTGATGATTGCTGTTAATAATTGCTGTATTAAGGGGGAGCAAACATCCATGATAAACTCTAAAGGGGGTGAAATTAAAGAATGCTTCAGACAAAGGAGGAGTTAACCATGTTTGATGATGTCAAAAAGGGGGAGAAATTTAACAAAAAGAAATCCATCAAAAGCAAAACCATAAACTATGAGCAATTAAAGAAAAAGCAACCCATCAAAAGCAAAACTACAAATTATGAGAAATTAATGAAATTATGAGAAATTAATGAATGAATTGGAGAATTTAAAGAACAATATCAAAAGTACAATGCAAATAAGTAACTTTTAAATTTCTTCTTTACATATGCTTTGATTTGCTTTAAAAACTTAAATATGCTCTGATATACTTTAAAATTCTAACTTGCTCTGATACATCTTTTAAAATTTAACTTGCCTTGATACATCTTAAGAAATTTAACTTACTCTGATACATCTTAAAATTCTCAACTTGCTCTGATACATTGTAAAATTTTTCTCTGATACATTGTAAAATTGTTTTTCTTGCTCTGATACATTGCAAAATTTTTTTTCTCTTGCTCTGATACATCTTAAACTTAAAATGCTCTAATACACTTTCCAAATCAACTCTTAAGCATGCTTTGGCACACATAATTATTTTTGCTCTGATGCTAAAATAAAATCAAATGAGAATGAGCAAATTTTCAAAATACAGCTTGCTCTGATAACAAAAACAAGTTTTCTGTTCTAACACCAAAATCACATAATCCAATGAGCATATCTTCAAATCTTTAAGAAAATGAACAAACTATTTTTGCATATGACCATTTATATCACATGCCAAAAGAATCATACTCTTTTCAAGCATATAAACCTATAATGCATTCACATAAATACTTTTGTTCAAGTGTTTTGTCATCATCAAAAAGGGGGAGATTGTTGCTCCTAGATTGATTTTGATGATTACAAAGCAGATTGAAGGGATACAAATATTTTTATTTGAAAAAGTCTTTATGCTCTTCAGGGACAAAATCATAATTTTACTAAAACCCTGATTTGATAGTATCATTTGGTAGAACAAATGATTTGTAATCTATTGGTAAAATTTTATTATTTTTGGACTTATATTTTTGAAGTTATGAATGTTTGAAGTGCATGAGTCAACTCATGAGTCAACTCATGGCACAATGAGCTGCTTGGCACGCTAAAATTTCCCTTGGCACGCTGGTTTTCTGGCTTGGCACGACCTGTGAGTCGACTCATGAGTCGACCCACAAGGCATGAGTCGACTCATGAGTCGACCTCTGCTGGTTTGGGCCAAAAAATCCAGAAACCAACATTTCTGACTGTTGCAACAGAGGTCGACTCATGAGTCGACCCCTGAAGCATGAGTCGACTCATGAGTCGACCCCTGCGATGGGAATTGTCCGCAACGGCTAGTTTTTAGCCTGTTTTAGTTGCTTTTAATGCTCACTTTAATGCTCTAACGGCTCTTTTTCTGCCTAGAATGTTTTCCTTTGTTTCTTAAAGCTATAAAAGGTTTCAAAAGGTGGAAAACAAGGAAGATATACACAATATACACAAGAGACATACAAGAGATTTTGAAAGAAAAAAGCAAGAGCATTCAAGAGGGCATTCAAGAGCATTCAAAGAGAGGGTTTTCAAGCCAACTTTTCAACCTTAATCAAGAGCTCATTTAAAGCCTTCAAGAAGCCTTCAATCAAAGCTCACCAACTCCTCAAGCGTTCATTCAACTCTTCATCCACTTTGAGAAAATCCAAAAGGGGCTTCTTCATTTGAGTAAAGTGTATTTAATGTTATAGTCGCTCATTTAAGGAGCTATTCTTGTACTTATTTGTGCTATAACTATTTTTACTCTTTGTGAGTAATTATTTTTGTTTTGGAGGGGTTCCAAAACAAGGGAAGGTTGATCCGAACCTGAAATCGGAGTGTATTGGGTTGGTTTGTACTCGAGAAACAAGTGGACTAGCTTGGGATAGCTAGTGTCGGAGTTTCCGACGTTTGTATTCGGATTGAATACAAGTTTAGTGGATTGGAATTCCAAGTAGGAGCTTGGGGAGTGGATGTAGGTGCAAGGTTGGCATCGAACCACTATAAATCCTTGTGTTTGTGGTGTGCTCTATTATTTCTTTTTAATTGTTCATTATATCCTTGCATTCTTGCTTTAGGTAATTAATCTTGAACTAAAGTCTTTCTCCTCATTCATCAAGCTTTTGACAAATACTTTTCATAAGTAATTAGTTAAGCTTAAAATTTTTAAAACCCAATTCACCCCCCCTCTTGGGTTGCATAGCTGGGCAACAGGCCTAAGATCTGTCAGG
>NC_026003.2:50533093-50654676 GCF_000442705.2 Elaeis guineensis
GCTCGGGCTTGCGGCCATATATGATGAGAAAGGCGAGCTAATGCATCGACGATTGGGCGCCCCCTAACGATGTCTACATCAGACAAGTCAAACAATAAGAAAAGTTTGGCAGACGGCAATTTAGTGCAATGCGCGGATGAGGTAACACAAAATGCCCTTTTCATTTCATTTCCAATATACACGCTACAAAGCCCGGAAGGCCAAGGAAAGAAAGGCAAAATGAAAAAAAGAAAGCAAATACATGAAAAGACAGAAAGATGAAAAGAGCTCTAAGGAGGCCCTGCTCCCTCTGACCTAGAATTATCTACTCCGTCCCTTAACCAGGACTGCCTCAGATTCTCAATTTCTTCTTCTAGCTCTCCCCTTTTCTGCAGCACGTCCTGGAGCGCCCGACGAAGTCACTGGCTCTCGGCTTCCACCTCTCGATGCCTCTTCCTCAAGACCTCGGATTCCGCCTCCGCGTCTGCGATGGCCCGCCGCTCGAGTGCCAGTTGGATCTTTAGTTGTTGCAGCTCAGCTGTCTTTTCCCTGAGGGAGACAGAAATCCCCTCAACGGTGCCTCTTAGGGCTTGGAGCTCTTCAGAATCTCGGGCGGAAGTAAGCTGTGCCCTGTTAGCCAACTGCCTCTGGAGACGGACGACTTCATCGGCCGCCGTCCTGAATCTCCCTTTATATTCTTCTACCTGCCTGCACCAGCTAGCCCGTTGCACGTCGTGGCTCACCTCGGCGTCCTGAAGATGCTGCTGAAGGTCGGAGACCTTCTGCGACCACCTCTGGTCATCGTCGACCCGGGCCAAGAGCAGGGATGAATTTCCTTCCAACTGGCCGATCTTCCCCTTCGCAGCTGACAGTTCCACCTTGAGGGCGCTGATCCTGACGGCCTGGGCCCAAATTCGGTCGCTGGCGCTCTTCTTGCATTCCTCGAGTTCCTTTACGAAGTTGCCTTCCTCCGGCTATACTCTATGATCCCCTTCACATGGAGACTCCGAAAGTGGGTGGCCTCAGCGGTGGCTTCAGAGTGACCTTCTCTCGATTTGCGGAGCTCGCCTTTCGTCTTCTTCAACTTCTTTGTCAGGTGAAGGACTTCCTTCTTCAGCCGCTGGATCGTCGATTTCAGCAGGACCCCCAGGGGCAGGGGGAGTGCTTCTGCAGGACACTGCCATCGGAAGGCAAAAGCGTCAAAACATGACTCATTGCAGGAAGGAGAACAGAGAGAAGGAGGGGGGGGAGGAGAAGCCGTCCGCAACAAGAAATTCAACTTTATTGATTGGATGATTTTTGAAGACAAACAGAAAAGAAAAATTGCGACGAAATAAAGGTACAAGGTCGGAGGTCTCAGACCTCGGGGGCGGGGGTTGGAGAATTCGGCGTTCCCGGCAAGGGGGCTGCGACGGCAGTGGCGGCTGGCGAAGGACCAGTCTCATCTTCAGACTCCTCGCCTAGGAAGCTGAGGTCAAGCTCTGGAAATTTTCTGGCCACCTTCTCTTGGCAGAGCTCGAACCCCTTTATGAATGCTTCCTGGCCGAATTGGACCTTCAGATCCCTCATCTCCGCGGAGGCCTTGAATTCCTCTATCGCAAGGGCTCTGGCCTCCGAGACCAGGGCCGAAGTTTGCTCAACCAAGTTGGCGACCTCGACCTCCGCCTTCCTCGCCGATTCCTCCAAGATCTGCCTCTCCTCCTCTCGGGCTCGCTTCTCTCTCTCCAGGCCTCCTGGAGGGCGGATACTTCAGCCGTCTTTGCTTGGAGGCGAGCAACCTCGGCCTGACAGCGTTCCTCCACTTGGAGGATGTCCCTCCTCATGCAGCTCATCGCCTCGATATAAGCGAGGAGCTGGTGCCCAATCTGCAAAGGCGGCTAGGAATTAGAACAAAGGCCGAATAGCCGTGAGAATGAAGATCCACTTACCTCAAGGAAGGACCCCAAAGAGTCCCAGGCCCGCTGCTCAGGATCGGCACGGTCGATCCTCTCAACGACGTCAGGCAGAATGCAGTCGTCGATCAGCCGCCTGATCAAGTCCCTATCGTTGAAGGGATTCTCCGACCCCTCTTCGGAGCAGAGGGACTCGTCCGCAATAGTTCGACGGCTACTCGCCCTGCGGGCCACCGATTTCCTTCTTCGCCCCGCGGCGGGTGCCTCCGTGGAGCGGACCCCCGAAATGGGGGCCCCAGTCGGCGGACTCCTCGAGGAGGCCCGAGGAGCCGTTGGCTCGGCATCCGAGGGAATGTCGATGGTCGGGGTCACCTGGATGGGTGCAGGTAAGCTGACTCCTCCGCCCTGGCCCTCTTCGCCGATCCGGAGGTCACAGCGTCCTTTCTCTTGTGGGCCCGAAGGCCCCTGGCTAGCATCCGGCTGCTTCGGCGTCCATTCCTAAAAAAAAAAAAAAAAAAGAAGAAAAAAAAAGAGAGAAGAGAGAAAAGAAGGGAGAAAAGAGAGAGAGAAGGAAGAAGAAAGAGAAAGAAGAAAGGCGTAAAAAGAGAAGATAAGGTAAAAGATGAATACTCGCTGGATCCTGGGGACTCAGGCCGATGTTGAAAAGAAATTGCTCCCTCAGAAGATGGGGAAGGGAAGGAGCGAAGTAAGCTAGAAGCTTTCGGGCAGCCTGGAGGTCATCCTCCCCCAGGCTGGGGGCCCGGCGGATAGAATCCCTCAAGAGCCCCAAGGGGGCAGGCCCAGTCTCAAGGTCGGGCAGTGAACAAAGAGATATTTCCCTTCCAATTGTGGATTGAAGAAGGGGCGCCTTTCAGCAACCCCTTCTTGCCGAACTGGGAGGAGAAATACCACCAATCCTTCGCCGAAGGATGGTGCTTGAAGGTATAGAAGTGCCTAAACAAGGAGAGGGATGGTTGGACCTCGACTACGTGGCAGAGGGAGAGAAATCCTATCAAGAACCTAAAAGAATTTGGGGCCACAGAAGCCAAGGAGATGTCTAAGAAGCGGAAGAGGGCAACAACAAAGAAAGGAAGCGGAAGCCGAAGTCCGCACGGAACGCTTCCTGGTACAGACAAAAACGATCGGAAGGGGGAGTGCTGGCCCGGTCAGAAGGGCCAGGCAGCTCCAGGTCGTACTCCGGAGGAACTCCGTACTGAACCCTTATCAGAAGGAGTTCCTCCGAGGTCAGGGAACATGGAATGGCGCCCGCATGAAAACCGGACGGAGCCCAGCCCCAGACGCAGGTTCGTCTACAGAGCCGGGGACCTGGGGGTTTGAGGCGGAAGAGCTCCCGGAACTGCAGGGAGCAGAAGAGCCAGAAGATATTTCGAGTAGTTTTGAAGGGGGGCTCTAAAGGTCCCTAAGAAGACGGACAGAAGGGGGGGACGAGAGGCCACAGGAAACTAACTTGGAGGGACGCAAAAAAATAATGACAGAGAAGAAGTCCCTAGGCGGTGGAAAGAAGGTTGAAGATGCTGGAACTAACCTATATCGCTCTGAGAGACCAGAGGGACGAAGACAGAGACGATTTGGAAGACACCTACGGCTCGAGAAGATGCCCACTGAAATAGGGCTCTCGAAGAGAAGGCAGACACTGGTCAAAACTCTGGAATGGAATAGGGCACCTAAAGGTGGGAGGACGGGTTTAAATAGACCCTGGGATCCGGCGCCATAATGATCGCGAATCCCCCCAAGCCAGTCCACACCCGGCACGTGTCCCACTCCCCCCGACAAGCGGCTAAAAGCGGCTGATGAATCAGCAGGGCCATTATGGCGCCGTACCTAGGCCAGTGTACCGATGAGAATTTCGAAGGGTCGTGTCGTATCGCCCCGATCCGAAAAGACTCCAGCACGCGCACATTTAATGCCAAAATATCTGGGGGCGGCAGTGCACAGGATTCGAAGGGATGGCTTCGGCTATGCCCATCTCTCTTTGTACTTCCTTCGTTCGAAATTCAAACTCGGAAGTAGGGGGACTGGTGTTGGGAATAAAATACCCACAGCCGAAGTCCTCAGCAGAATCAGCTCCAGGAGGTCTGCCCGGACTCCTACGGAGCCGGACTTCATCCTCGACTCCAACAGCTGCAGACAGACTTCGTCCGGACTCCTACGAGAGCCGGACTCTGCCAAAATTTCAACCACAAGTAGACTCCGCCCGGACTCCTACGAGAGCCGGGCTCCGACCTCAACACCAGCTGCCGGTAAGCCTTGTCTGGACTCCTACGGGAGCCGAACTTCACCTTTAACTTCAATTGCAAGAAGACTCCGCCCGGACTCCTACGGGAGCCGGACTTCATCCTCGACTCCAACGGCTGCAGACAGACTTCGTCCGGACTCCTACGGGAACCGGACTCCGCCAACAATTTCAACCGCAAGTAGACTCCGCCGGACTCCTACGGGAGCCGGGCTCCGTCCTCAACACCAGCTGTCGGTAAGCCTTGTCCGGACTCCTACGGGAGCCGGACTTCGCCTTTAACTTCAATTGCAGGAAGACTCCGCCCGGACTCCTACGGGAGCCGGACTTCGTCCTCGACTCCAACGGCTGTAGACAGACTTCGTCCGGACTCCTACGGGAGCCGGACTCCGCCAATAATTTCAACCGCAAGTAGACTCCGCCCGGACTCCTACGGGAGCGGGCTCCGTCCTCAACACCAGCTGCCGGTAAGCCTTGTCCGGACTCCTACGGGAGCCGAACTTCGCCTTTAACTTCAATTGCAGGAAGACTCCGCCCGGACTCCTACGGGAGCCGGACTTCATCCTCGACTCCAACGGCTGCAGACAGACTTCGTCCGGACTCCTACGGGAGCCGGACTCCGCCAATAATTTCAACCACAAGTAGACTCCGCCTGGACTCCTACGGGAGCCGGGCTCCGTCCTCAACACCAGCTGCCGGTAAGCCTTGTCCGGACTCCTACGGGAGCCAGACTTCGCCTTTAACTTCAATTGCAGGAAGACTCCACCCGGACTCCTATGGGAGCTGGACTTCGTCCTCGACTCCAACGGCTGCAGACAGACTTCGTCCGGACTCCTACGGGAGCAGACTTCGCCAACAATTTCAACCGCAAGTAGACTCCGCCCGGACTCCTACAGGAGCCGGGCTCCGTCCTCAACACCAGCTGCCGGTAAGCCTTGTCCGGACTCCTACGGGAGCCGACTTCGCCTTTAACTTTAATTGCAGGAGACTCCGCCCAGACTCCTACGGGAGCCAGGCTTCATCCTCGGCTCCAACGGCTGCAGACAGACTTCGTCCGGACTCCTTCGGGAGCCAGACTCCGCCAACAATTTCAACCGCAAGTAGACTCCGCCCGGACTCCTACGGGAGTCGGGCTCCGTCCTCAACACCAGCTACCGGTAAGCCTTGTCCGGACTCCTACGGGAGCCGGACTTCGCCTTTAACTTTAATTGCAGGGAGACTCCGCCCAGACTCCTACGGGAGTCGGACCTCGCTACCGACTCCAACCGAACTTCGACTGACAAGTCTGGACCCCCCAGGCAGGCCACAGTAACGGACAACACTGCTTCACTTCCTGCGGCGGACTCTACGCAGCTCCATCACTCCCTGACAGGCCGCAGTAACGGTCATAGCACTACTCCACTCCCTACGACGGGTCTCGCGTAGCTCCACTGCTCCATGGCAGACCATAATAACGGCCACGATCCTCCTCCACTTCCTGCGATGGATACCGCCGATTCTCCCATCTGCTGGCGAATCGCGACAACAGACGTCGCCCCACTCCCCGTGGCAGACTCCACGTGGCACACCCCGGTGATAGCCACGGGTCCACTCCACTACTCTCCGCAGCAAACTCTGTCTGACCCAGGGCAGCCCACTGCCAGACGGTTACAGACATCGCTATCAGGCTACTGCCCCCTCCGCTTATAAAAGGGGTGGGGCTCCAGATACGTTATTCTATAAGCTCTAGTTTTTACCTAAAACTCTGCTAAATTCTCCGTTCGAACACTCCATTCTTGTTGAGGCAGAGAACTGACTTGAGTGTCGGAGGGTCTTGCCGGAGCAACCCCACCTCCGGTTTAGACTTCCTTTGCAGGTCCCGACGGCGACCGCGACTTCCTCAACTCCAGCTTCTCCGGCGCAAGCGGGTTTTTGCACCAACAGAACCCATGCGGATATTGTTTTCATATAATTCATCTCCTTGACCAAAATGACATAGGACACCCCAGAGTTCAACTGTCAACTCTGATCAGGTTGTCCACATTGTATTTTAAAATATCAAATCCATCTGATGGATTATCCTGGCCAAGGTTTTGCAAAATTAAAATACAGTGACTCATTCTTCTCCAACTCTTGGAGTGGTCAATCCCATCTCGATCATACTCTGACTTCACAAGTACTTGACTGTGCCCAGAAGTCTTCCATCCCTGAATTAGAAATTCAGTTAGTCCAGTACCAAAGCATAGTGAGTTGCTTGCAAGTCACTGAGGCGATCTCAGGTCTAAGGGACACTTATACCTATATCCCATCAGAGACATTCTCGACAGCAGAATACTCTGGAGTTGGTCATGTTAAATGATGATATACTAGTACATCTCACCTATATGCCATACCAGTGTCTCCACACTCTTTGGTTAAGAGAACAACCAACCCATATGGCCTACAGCGACCTATGCTCGATAGAAGCTGTCATCCTTATTAACAGCCTATCATTTGGTCGTGAACTGTTTTAAGGATTAATCGATAAATTCTCTCTTTGTCGAATCTAAATAGTCCTAAGGACTTTATCATAATAATAGAGTTCATTACAAGATGAAAGCTTATGATGAAAATACCAAATATATTTTATTTATTAACAAATCAATTACAATACTTGGTTGCTCAACCGTCAACAGCTTAACGATTGGCTTTTTGGGACACATTTCCCAATAGTTTTCCTTCTGTTCCTAACATGACTGTGGGGGCGTATAAGGGCCATTGCGAGGGCCTCTCCCCCCATCCGGTCTCTTAATAATCGGGCATTCATTCGTGTCGGGATGAGGTTCTCCTCTTGTTCCTGACATGCTTAGTTTCGATTGTCTGAAAGGGCTACTCCTTGTAGTTATAAAATCATGCCAAAAGAAAAGATATGCAAATATGAAACTTTTATTTAAGGCAAAGTTATCGATAATACATTCGTAAATTTTTCGAATTCCATAGTTGCGGAAGGTCCGCTCCTTCGAGCTCTTTTAGATAGTATGTTCCAGACCGGACTACCTTTTTGACTTCATATGGGCCTTCCCAGTTTGGGGCAAGTTTTCTTTGATTCTGAGGTTGTGAAACAGTGGCTCGCTGAAGTACTAAGTCTCCCGCTCTGAAGGCTTTGCTCTTGACCTGAGAGTTGTAGTAGCGGGCTGCTTTCTGCTTGTAGGCTGCCATCCGAACTTGAGCTATCTCCCACTTTTTTTCTAACAAGTTGAGGTTGGCATTGAGATCCTGTGAGTTGCACTGCTCATCGAATGCAATGACTCACGTTGACAGAAGCTTGAGTTCGATCGGGATAACGACTTCTATTTCGAAGGCTAAGGCAAAGGGGGTCTCCCCGTGGGCAGTCTTTGGGTAGTTCGGTATGCCCATAACACATGATAAAGCTCGTCTGCCCAAGTTTCTTTTGCTTTTGTAAGTCTCGCCTTGATTCTTTGCAACAGAGTCCTGTTTGTCACTTCGACTTCGCCATTTGCCTACGGATGGGCTACAGACGTGAAGTTATGGGACATGTTTAAGTTCTCACAAAATTTAGCAAATCTTGCTCCAGCAAATTATCGTCCATTATCAGTAATGAGAGTTCTGGATAAGCCGAACCTACAAACGATTGACTTCCAAATGAAGTCCTGCACTTTAGTTTCTATGATTTTCGCCAAAGATTCAACTTCGATCCATTTGGTGAAGTAGTCAATTGCCACCAGGAGGAACTTTCGCTGCTCGGACGCCATGGAAAAAGGTCCAAGGATATCCATCCCCCATTATGCAAACGGCCATGGGGCACTCAAGGGTGTAAGTTCGGAGGCGGGCTGTCTTTGGATATTTGCATATCTCTGACATCGATCATACTTTCTGACATATTCAATGGAGTCGTGGTACATTATAGGCCAATAATAACCTTGTCAGAGCAATTTGTGAGATAAAGATCTGGCCCCCAGGTGACTTTCACAGACTCCTTCATGTACCTCCCATAAGGCAAAGTCGGCTTCAGAAGGTCGGAGACATTTCAGGAGGGGCAAAGAGTACAATCTCTTGTACAGCTTGCCCTCATAAAAGATATATCGGGAGGCCTAGTTTCTAAGCTTCCGAACTTCTTTTGCATCATGAGGAAGAACCCCATCTTTGAGGTATGCAACCAGTGGGTCAATCCAGCTGGGTTCATGGCTGATCTCCATTACAAGTTGCGGTTCTTCCGTACTTGGACATTTCAAAACTTCAAAGAGGACTTCTTTGGGTAGTTCAGCCGGAGCCAGTGTAGCCAACTTGGAGAGAAGATCTGCCTTGGTATTTTTTGCTCTTGAAATCTGCTTGATGTCAAAGCTGCCAAAGGTAGGGATGATCTCTTTTACCTTTTCAAGATACTTGGCCATATTATCCTCCCGAGCTTCATAGTTTCTGCTGACTTATCCCATCATCAATTGGGAGTCACTATAGACTTGGAGCCGATCTACTTCTAATTCTTTGACGATCTTCAGTCCTGCAATCAGAGCTTCATATTCTGCTCTGTTATTTATCGTAGAAAATTTAAAGCGCAGCGCGTACTCTGCGATAACTCCTTTCAGATTGACCAAGATCAGGCCCGCGCCTGACATGTTGGAGGAACCGTTCATATAGAGGGCCCAAAAACCATTAGGGAGATCTGTTCTTTCCTCAGGGAAGTTCGGCTGGAGCCCTGGGTTGTCAGCTTCACCTCGCTCAAGTTCGGCTTCTTCCGGGATAGTGCATTCCACTATGAAGTCAGCTAATATCTGGACTTTTATCATCGGTCGAGGTCGATAGTTGATGTTGAATTCCGTGAGCTCGACCATCCATTTTGCTATCCTTCTGAAAGCATCCGCTCGATGCAGAACTGTCTTAATCGGCTGGTCGGTGAGCAGTGTTATGGTGTGCCCTTGAAAGTAAGGTCGGAGCCTTCGGGCTGCAATCAACAGGGCATAAGTTAGTTTCTCTAATTTAGTGTTCCTGGTTTTGGCATCTCTCAATACTCGACTTATGTAGTAGATCGATCGTTGAATTTTTGCTTCTTCCTTAACCAGAACTGCTGCGAGAGCCACAGTGGAGACCGCCAGGTACAGGAACAACTTCTCTCCAGGTTCGGGCTTTGCCAATAGCGGAGGTGAACTGAGGTAGTTCTTCAATTCTTTGAATGCTTGCTGACATTCAGTGGTCCAACAGAAATTCTTCGGCTGTTTGAGAGTCTGAAAGAAAGGTAGGCACCATTCGGCCGACCTTGAGACGAAGCAATTCAGAGCTGCTACTCTCCCAGTAAGGCACTGAACTTTCTTTATTGACTTCAGGACGGTCATTTTTTGGATGGCACGAATCTTTTCTAGATTTACTTCGATCCCGTGCCCTGATACCATAAAGCCCAAGAATTTTCCTGAGGTTACTTCGAAAGCGCACTTGGTTGGGTTCAGCTTCATCTTGTATTTTCGAAGGATGCTGAAGATCTCCTCAAGGTCGACGACGTGGTTCATTAAGGATTTGCTTTTTACAAGCATGTCGCTACGTAGACCTCCATGTTGTGACCGATCTGCTTTTTGAAGATCTTGTTCACCAGCCATTGATAAGTCATCCCTGTATTTTTGAGGCCAAAAGGCATGACCCTGTAACAGTAAAGACCACGATTAGTGATAAAAGCAATCTTTTCTTCATCCTCTGGTGCCATCCTGATTTGATTGTAGCCGGAGAATGCATCCATGAAAGTGAGAAGCTCGTGGCCTGAGGTTGCATCCACTAATTGATCAATTCTGGGCAGAGGGTAACTGTCCTTCGGGCAGGCTTTGTTCAGCTTTTTGAAGTCTATACACATCCTCCACTTGCCATTCACCTTCTTGACGAGAACCACATTGGAGACCCAATTCGGATAGTTGACTTCTCTAATGAACCTAGCTTTCAGGAGTTTATCAACTTCCTCAGCTATTGCCTTCTGCCTTTCCGATGCATGACCTCAAATTTTTTTCTTCATCGGCCGATGTTTGGGATCAACAGCTAGATGGTGTTCCATGACTTTCGCATCAATCTCCGGCATGTCCGTCGGAACCCAAGTGAAAACATCCACATTCTTTTGTAAAAAATTGATGAGCTATGTCTGTACCTCTTCTCTCAGGTTGGAGCCGATCTTCACCATGTGCTCTTCATTCCCATTGTTCAAAGGAATTGAGACAAGATCTTCAATTGGCTCACCCCATTCTTCAGCAAGGTCTCACGGGTGTCTAATCCATCAACCGGACAGGGGTCAAACTGACCATTTCTTTGTAAGGCTATGTTATAGCAGTGTCTTGCCAGGACTTGATCTCCTCTGACCTCTCCGACCCCTTGGCTTGTAGAAAATTTCAATTTCAAATGATAGGTCGATACCATAGCTTGGAGGGCATTGAGGCTAGGTCGGTCGAATATTGCATTGTAGGCAGATGGTGCCCTCACTACCAGAAAATCCACTTGTGCTCTAGATTGCTTCGGGTACCGACCGCAACTACGGTCAAAGTTATTACTCCTTCCACTGGTACAGCATCGCCAGTGAACCCTACCAATGGGGAGCTTATCGATCCTAATCGATCATCCAGAATGGATATTTTTGAGAATGCATCGTAAAACAAAATATCGACCGAGCTTCCATTATCAACAAGAATACGGCATACATCATAATCAGCAATATTTAAAGAAACTATGACCGCATCATTATGGGAGAATTGAATCTCTCGGGCATCTTCTTTAGTAAAGGTTATAGATTCTTCAGTCCTCTACCGCTTGGACAGTCTGGTCGATCCACTGGTTGCTCCCCACTGGGGTCCTCCAGAGATGGTGTTGATGATCCTGATTGAGGTCGGTCTTCAGGCTGTTCTTCTCTCCTTGGCGGCTCTGGTTGTGGTAGGACCCTCGGCTGATCTTTCCTCCCTTCAGGCCGACATCGGATGAATCTGTTGAGCCAACCTCATCTGATAAGCTCTTCGATCTCGTCTCGAAGCTGAATACACTCCTTTGTGTCATGGTCGTGGTCACGATGATAGAGGCAGAACTTGTTATAGTTGTACTTTTTGAAGTGTGTGCATATCTTTTTCGGCCTCGGTAGCTGCTCCCTGATCTCCATCAACACTTGAGTTTTAGAGCATTGAGAGGGGCCTAGTTATGGAATCTTCCTGGGGGAGAGCTCCGCCAAACTCTGCGGTCCGGGCTTCTCTGCTTATGATCTCGGGGGGAGTTCAGACATGCTTGTGTCCGAGGGAAGTTCGATAACGCGATCGATCTTCACTCGGCCCTTTTTCAGCTGCGAACTTGCTGGAGTCACCCGCTTGTAGCTCCTTCACGGCCTCCTTATCCTTTAGCTTGAAGGCTTCCTCTGCTCGGGCATATCCTTCGGCCCGAGCTAGCAAATTAGCGAAGTCCCTGGGATATTTCTTTTTTAGAAAAAATAAAAGGTCATTCTTTTGAAGATCGCTCTTCAGGGTGGCCATTGCAACTGATTGGTCCAAGTTTCGGACCTCCAATACGGCGGCGTTAAAATGGTTGACGTAAGTTCGGATGGATTCTCCCTCCTTTTGCTTGATGTTGATTAGGGACTCCGAACCTCTCTGGGAACGTCGGCTGCTGACGAAATGAGTCACAAACTGATGGCTCATTTGATCAAAGGAGAAGATAGTACCCAGCTTCAATGTCGAGTACCAATTTCTTGCTGCTCCCTTAAGATAGATGGGAAAGCTCGACACTGGATGGAATCTGGCGTGCCATGGAGCAGCATCATTGTCCGAAAGGCCTCCAGGTGGTCAACCAGATCTGAGGTCCCATCATAGCTTTCAAATTGGGAGAGCTTGAAGTTCGACGGAATCAGTTCCTGCATAATTTTTTGAGAAAAAGGAGGGTCAGTACAGATATCCTCATCGTAAGCAGGGAGAGCATAGTGGAGCTCTTCGATCCGTCGGTTCATCTCTTGGAACCTTTGATCCAGGAGATCCTCTCGATCATAAATCTCGAGGGTCTTCTGACAGAATGGAGGTAGAGACCCTCCAGGGGTGGAATCATGATCAGATAGAGGGCTCTCCGCCCTCTGCTTCCCCTTTCCGGGGGATACAGGGTGACTGGCCCAAGTGGGCCGCCCGATCGCCAGATTCTGAAACTCCGACGATGCTCTTTCCAACCGCACTGATGCCTGCGGCTGCTGCTACTACTGCTGCATGGCCTACACCGCTTCGGTGAGGCCCCTGACCTACTGAACCATCAAATTGAACTGCTCCATGCCGACTGCCGTTGCCAGAGGAGGAGGAGCCTAGAAAACTGGAGACGAGGCCGAAGTTGGCGGATCTTGCTGAGATCTGGCCATGGATGCCGTAGATCGCCTGGTGGATGCCTTTCGGGGAGGCATCAGGTTGGGATCTGGCCAGAGAAGAAGAAGAAGATGTCAAAGAAGATGATCGGAGATAGTCCCGTTGAGTACTCCTTTAAGAACAAGGGTCCTGCGAAGACACTCCCCTTCCTCTAGCACCAATTCTGTTGGTGCAGAATTCCATCAATGCCAGAGAAGCTGGAGTCGAGGGGATCACGGCCACCGTCGGGAGTCTGCCGATGCTGGAGAAGCTGGAGTCGTGGAGATCACGGCCACCGTCGGGACCTGCAAGGAAAGTCTAAACCGGAGTTGGGGGTGCTCCGGCAAAACCCTCCAACGCTAAAGTCAGTATTCTGTTTCAATAGAAATGGAGCACTCGAATGGGATTTTAGCAGAGTTTAGAGATAGTGCTTAGAGCTTAGAGGAGAACGTATCTGGAGGGTCTCTTTTATAGACAGAAGAGTGTAACTGATTGACAGCGACGTCCGTAACTACATGGTAATGGGCCGTTCGGAGCCACATAGAGTTTGTTACAGAGGGTGGTGGTGTCCGTTGTCGTGACTTATCGGAGAGTGGTGGGGCCACATGGAGTTTGTTACAGAGAGTGGAGTGGTGTCCGTTGTCGTGATTTGTCGGAGAGTGGTGGGGCCACGTGGAGTTTGTTACAAAGAGTGGAGTGGTGTCCGTTGTCGTGACTTGCTGGAGAGTTCGGGCCGGACGGCTGAAGTTTGGTTGGGACGTCTGGTGGAGCAGAATAGCTCTCTGTCTCAACAATCTAAGAGAAGCTCGGATGTTTTCGAGATTGCTGATGGGTTAACTGTTGTTGGGTGCCTTAGGCGTTGATGCTGCAGATGGTAGTCATCTGCTGTAAAAGTCTGGACGAAAATTTTCTATTGGAGGAATCTGACTGGAGTCCGATTGCTAAAGAAGTCCGTCTAAAATTTGTCTGATGTAGAAGCTTGTCTGAAGACTATCCGCTAGAGGGGTCTGGTTGTATGAAGAATCCGACAGAAGATCGACCGATAGCAGAATTCAGAAGGTGTTGGGGAAGTTCGTCCGCTGGAGGAGTCTAGAGAACACTGTGGAAGGTTGACCACTGGAGGGGTCCAGAGGGAATTCGTCCGTTGGAGGGGTCTGGTTGGCACTGTTGAAGTCCGGTTGGCACTGTTGAAGGTTGATGGCTAGAGAGGTATGGAAGACATCGGAGACAGTTGGTCATTGTAGAAATCTGACTGCTAGAGCCCGTCTGTTGTAGAAGTTCATCTGAAATCCATCCGCTATAGAAGATCGGACGGAGTCCGGTTCTTGCAAAAGTCCGGAAGGAGGCCGCTTACTATAGAAGCTCGGATGGAGACCGGTTGCCATGGAAGCTCGGATAGAGACCGCTCATTATAGAAGCTCGGATGGAAATCAGTTGCTGTGAAAGTCCTACTGCTGGAGAAGTCCGGACATTGATGAAGTCCGGAAGAAGCTCGGAGTAAAGTCAATCGTGACAGGAGGAAGTCTGGAAGAGATTCGGAGAGTAGTCGATCACTATAGAAAATCGGCTGATAGTGAAGCCTAAAGAGCATTTGGAGCAGTCCGATAGACGACTGAAGGAGCTCATTATTAGAAAAATCCAAAGGGTATGGTAGGAGTTCATCCATTGAAAGAATCTGGAGGACACTGTGGAAGGTCGACCACTGGAGGAGTTCGGATGGTACTGCAGAAGCTCGAACGGCCGGGGGAGTTCAGAAAGACGTTGCACAAGGTCGGAAGCTGGAAGAGTCCTGAGAGGGTTGGCCTCTTACGAACTTCGGCTGGGGTTATTTTATACCCAACATCGAGTATGCTGGTCCTTCGATTCTTTAGCCAGATTTATGGCTCCAGTGCTATGATAGGACTGGACCATCGGTGGAGGGTGCCACTTCAAACCTGTTAATGAAGCTCAGCAATTATATAGCTTACATGGCAGCATCATATGCTACGATGTACTCTACATCACTAACTGAGTAGACTAAAGTATCCTGCTTGGAACCTTTCTAGTAAATTGCTCCTACAATTAGGGTATGATCCGACACTTTCTTGTTGTCATCTTGATCTGACTAAAATCAAAACATCCACATGTTTAAAGTCAGTATTTCCATATTTGAGTCACTTTATCTTAGTATTTTCTAAATACTTAAGGATTGTCTATACAATCTTCCAGTGGTTCTTACTTAGATCAGACTGGTATCTGCTCACTACCGTAAGTGAGCATACCATATCTGGTCTTGAACATGAAGAAATTAGATGACACCCAAATCTTTATTCCTTGCAATGCTGGAATGCCATTTTCGATTAAGAGAATTTCATCCATAGACAATACAAGAAATAACACTACAGAATATTTTGCCCACTTGTAAATGCAGGGTTCCTCTTTATTCATAACAAAGACATATGTTCAAAACGTATGTTCTAACTCTGGGATAATAGCGAAACGAGCTTTATAGGTCTCCACATTTCCATCTGTGCTACTCTGATCCTTTTGAAAAATCTATTCACACACCCAATGGGTTTTATTCTTTCAGGTGAATCATCTAGTATTCATACACTATTGATTTTCATGGACTTCAATTTGGATTTAATGGCTCCAAGCCACTTCTCAGAGTTAGACCACTGCATTGCATTTACTTTAATGGGCTTCAAGTTTGATCTAATCAAATCTGATTTTGTAGGTTTACTAGATTATGTCAGTTCATTTTCTATCAGTCAAACTTTCAAGTTCAACTTGATAGGCATCAGTTTCTTCTCTAAGGAACTCTTTTCCAAAAAGAATGTCTTACTGCTGATGAGCATCTTATGTTCTTCAGCATGATAGAATTAGTAACCCTTAAACACCTATTGGACCATGAACCAAGTTTATCTGTATGCAAACCTTTGATATAGGCCAATCAACTCCAAACCCAAAGGTGAGAGAGTCTAGGTCTATGCTCGATCCAGATCTCATATGAAATCTGTACAACAGACTTACTCAGTATATTTTTAGAGTAAAATAAATAATCACACAAGAGCACAATCCTGAAACAGACAGATTAGTGAACCCTATCGTAGATTGAATCATGTCTAACAAAGTTCAACTTCTCCTTTCAGATACACTATGTTCTAAAAAAGAATCCACTGAGAGAGAATCCAATTTTCTCCTAGATATGTCATCCTTTTCATCATTTGAATCATTTGAATATTTCAAATGATTTGGCCAGACACGCCCATGCCCAGATAGGTCGTCTATAATGAAATATTAATATCTTTCTCTGACACTTAAGTTCATAGGTCTACATACATCACTATGTATGAGACTTAGAACTTTATCAACTCCTTCACCTTTTTCATTAAAAGGTGACTTTGTCATCTTTCCAAGAAGATAAGACTCACAGGCTATCAATGATTCACAATCATTGATGTCGAGATTTTCCTCTCAAGCTAACCCGTTTATCCTGTTCTTATCAAGATGACTAAGCCTATAATGCCAAAGATAGACATTCATAACATTATCTAACTTGGGTGTGTACATTACACTTAACAGGCTGTGTAAATATCATTTTCTTATTGTCCATGTATTATTGTAATATTATTCATAATAATACCACAATAATCTTCCTTTATGAATGATGATCATCTTTAGCCAAAAGGCCAACAAAAAATATAAACAATGGACAATAGTAATAATTATTTTAAATGACAATATTTAAAAATAAATTCTGCAATTTTCAAAGTTAGGATTGGAATAAGACTTTCCTCCCTAACATTCAAGAATTTCTCACCATTTTCAAATATTCCACTTACTTGTAGTCCTAGCAATAAATTGCATAAAACCATCGGTGTTATCATATAACATCCTTGATGAGCAACCCTTGCACCTTTCTCTTGTTCAGCCTATTATAGTCAAGGGAAGCAAGACAATTTTTCTTCCAAGACCCTGTGCTTATGCCTGATTTGGATCAATTTTGGACTAATTATTTTGACTGGACTAAGAAGCCCCAATACGAACCCATTCGTACTGCTGAACCAAATTCAACTTTCGATACTAATTAATGAAGTTGGGTCCCATAAGTCATCACTGTCTAACAGCGATTGGAGCAATTAAGGTTTAGCCTTATTTTGAGAAAAGAGAACAATGACCTAATGTATATGAATTATTTTAAGCCTAGAGACTTAGACTTTAGTCTCAAGGTTCTCTCACTATTTTAATCAAATTGGTAGCCTTTACCTTCAATTCAAAAAATTACTTTAATTTTCTAGTAGGTACTAGAATTCACATAGGCTACACACAAGCCCGACTTTGGTCGGCCAACCCATGTGCATCTACAAGTAGGTTTATTAACCAATTGTTTCTCCAAATAACTTCTAGTAATTTAATTTTGCCCTAAAAATCTAATCAGTATGCTTTGGCCTCCACTGTAAGGATCCGGTTAGGTCCCACCATTAACATGACCATACTTGGTGCATCTAACCAACAAATGATTAAGCCCAACTTTGGTTGGCTAACCTAATCACCATTAGAGAGATCCATCCAAGTCGTCATATGATGAGTGATATTTTTATTAGTCAACAAGCACCAAGCCTTTGGGTCTGCAATGATTATTGAGTTAATGGACTCATTATCAAACACCTTAATAGGAGGCTATGACTCAGTTATCTCCATAACTTTGTCATTTTGAGGACCTAATAATTTTAGAGGATTTAAAATTATTAGTGATTTAAGGATAGAAAAAATATGGATCAATTTGCTCCCACTGACTTCATCAAGTCAAGTCCTCCCACTGACTTCTCAAGTCATTAATAAGGATTAGGATCAAATTTGGTCCATGGGCACCTAGATCAGTCTCATTGAATAAAATCAGACTCTCTGATTTCTTATGTGACATGGGTTAGCACGAATCAATGAGCAACCTAATCAAGACCTGATTAACCACATTGGCCAGGTAAGTATGATCGATGGGAGGGTCTGCCAATGCTTGCCTTAGATATCATAAGAAATGGTCAGGTAAACATGCTCCTAATTAAAAATCATCGATCAAGTTTACCTTAGACACCAACTGATTTATCAGTTTTGATTTGATCTGTCTAAAGACTCGAGCTCAGCCGCTGAGCCACGATTAGTGTCCATTTGTTAGATATATGGACTTTGATCAACTACAACTATTGAAGTGATCTATAGAAATGACCTAATCCTAATTAATTTTTAATTAGGTTGGATCAATTTCTTAACTTAGTCCATATTTAATCAACCCTAGGTCTAACCCAATTAATGATCTGATCAAAGCTAACCCATTACCCTTTAACCCATGTTTTATAAAATTATCTTAGAATCTTTAAATCATAAACTTAGATCCTAAACAATCACTTAATTCTTTTAATTAAGTTCATGGCTGAGGGTTGGGGTTCGGTATTTTGAAAAATATTTTCAACTTTTGAAAGGTTTAATACAATCTAGTGTTGTTTCACTAAATAGGTCGACTCATTTCAAAAATGGGTCAGCTTATTTCACTAACAAATACTAATAATTAAAATCAGTCAAAAATATAATTCATCCAATTTTTCAATCAAGCTAGCATGCTAGTCGAGCTGGTTTGCTGGTCGAGCCGGCCTGATCAGCAAATAGAACCTTCGCAAGATCCTGTTCTAGGCTGATAATTTTAATCTATGTACATTATATAAAAATTCATGAAATGAAATAGACTTAATCTAAAGCATTCATGACAAGATTTATTTAAACTCTTTTAAATTTTCTAGATCGCAACGTACCAAGATAACCTTTGCACTGTAAGGGATAAACCTTACAGCAGGACAACCTACAGTCTGTGCGATCATTATTTTATTTTTTAGATTTATTTTAATATAATTATGAATATATTATAAAAGAATCTGGATGCTCTGATACCACTGTTAGAAAAGGTGTAGGATTTCATGCATGAATTTCAAAATTTTTTTGAAATATAACGCAGTGGAACATGTAAATTAAATAATTTAATCTACAAATACATGTAATCAAATTACTAAAACCTATAATTAAGACTTATAACATGTCATATTATATTTATAAATTAAAAAATAAATAATTTGGTATTGATCAAATCAATACCCTAGATCTAAAATATTTTTAGATCTAAAACCTAGATCATATCTAGATAAAAGAAGAGATCAGATCTCTTACCTTCATGTGGGTTGAAAACTCTATGGTTGATTTTTTTTATTACCTTTAGAGCCACACATGCATCTGACCTCTACAGGTGATCCACACGAGGCTGCAACAAAATTGGAGGTTCGTCGAATGAAGATCCGCTCGAAGTGCTAGCTTCTTGCAGATCCCTCCGGATGGTTAATCTAAAAATATTCTTCAGATTTCTTGGATATTCTATGAGATGAAGAATATGAGGAGGAATAAGAGAGAAGTCAAATCTTTTGACCTCTCTAAAATCAAAATTAATATTTAATAGAAAAGGGTCCTAAGAGAAGATAGATCTTCTCCTTCAGTATATCAACAATTGATATCCTGAAAATATCTCTATGCTAGGACATGAGAAGACCTTCTTCTCTTGATATTTTTTTAATTTTCAGATCTTATGATATCTGATTTTTCTCATAAAAAAATCTCATGATTTATGTAGAAGAAGGGTTCTAAAAGAAATCTTAAGAAAAGACCTTCTTTTCTTCTTCTTCTTCCATCAGAACATGATCATATCATGTCCAAAATAAGATCACCATGCTCCAACTCTTTGTAGCATGAATTCACCAAGCCATCCCTCTTTCTCTTTCAGATATTTTATCATATAAAAAATATAAAATAAAGAGATATTAATATGAAAGGAAAAATAATAAGAGAAGACAATCTTCTCTCTTACCTTTCTCTCTACAAGACATCAAACTTTGATCTCTTGATTGAAGAATTTTCTCCAAGGATTTTAGAACCTCAAACCACCCATGTAATCCTTCTTTCTCTCTTATATTTTTATCACATAAAAACACAAAAACAAAGAGAAAAAAATAAGAAAGAAAATCAATAAGAGAAGACAATCTTCTCTCTTACATTTCTTCTCTACAAGACATCAACTTTTGATCTCTTGTTAGAGGACTCTCATCCATGGATTTTGGTACCTCAAACCTCCCAGGTCTTCCTCATTCTCCTCTAGTATTTTTTTCAATTTTTCATGAATTTTTGACTCCTATATCATGGCATATGGGGCGGCCTCCTTTTATATGGCAGACTAGGTCATAAGACCTAGTCTAACAAGGAGTCCTTTGGGCGTCCAACTCTTGGACGCCCCCTATCTCATTTATTTTGTGGATAGCATAAAAATAACCACAAAAGAGGAAACAAAAAAGAGGATAAACATGGGGGAAGTTAGCGTAAGAGAGGGAGGAAAGAGTCCTTGTGAAGAGGGACTCTTTCAAAAAGATAAATAGGCTAAACCACTTTCCACAATGAATCAAATTAATTTTCATATTGAACCAGATCAAATCTGATTCAAATCTCTAAAATAAGTGGTGTGAGATTACTTCCTTAAATATAGAAATCATAAAAAGATTATGTGGAATTAATTAGTGGGTGTGGGCTTTGATTTTCTTAGGTGGCGCAAGAGAAGATGGAATCCTAGTCTAACTAGGATTCTTATTTAGATTAGGTCAAATACTTTGAACCTAATTTAAATTAATTATAACCTAATTAATGATAATTCTAGTCTAACTAAGAGTCTAATTAAATTAGATTAAATTATATTTAATTTAAATCCTAACTTAATTAGGAATTAGGTGCATACAAGTCCTAGTCAAACAGGGACTTATCTCCCTTGCAACTGACTTATCCAACAAACTAATTAGACTTAATCCAATTAAATCCAAACTAATTCTAATTAAAGTATATTCAATTAAACTTGATCTCAGCCCAATTGCTCAATCAGATTGAGCCAACTAGCAATCCAATTGCTAATGATCCTCCTGCAACACTTATATTAGGTCAAACATCAATCACATTGATTGTTTAATCTTAGAATATTTCTCAATCATCGATTAACCATCTGATTAGCTTATAACCTCTTATGTGTGTGATCTTATAGGTTCGAACCTAAGTTGGTAGCACAGAAATCAATTTCTATACCAGTCGAAGTAACCATCTAGCAATGGTTCCCAACGTCCAGATAGGTCGAATGTATACAAAGTAATATTCTAAGAACCCTGACCCATGGTTACCATATAATTTATCTTTTTGATCAATAATTCTCAAGATGACTTTGAGTATGTTGTCAATCACTCATACAAGTCATCTCTATTGTGTCTCAAAATTTTGCAAATCCCATGACTCCTCACGAAGGATTATCCAAGCCTAGGTTTTGCTAAATTAAAACACAGCGAGACATTCTCTTCCTGAAGTTAATCAGGAGTGGTCAATCCCATCTTGACTCACACATCAACTTCACAAGTACTTGATTTTACCCAAAAATCTTTCTAATCTATATTAAAAATATAAGCAGTCCGGCACCAAAGCACAGTGAGTTGCTTACAAGTCACCGTGGTGATCTCAGGTCGGAGGGACACTTATACCCATTGGTCTTAGTTAACTACTTTTGATGGTAGAGTGTTACATTGGTCATGTTCAATGTAGATGTACTCCTACATCTCACTTGGATGCCATACCAGTGTCTCTACACCACTTGGTTACAAGGACAACCAACGCATATGGCATACAGCGATCTACACTTGATAAGTTATCGTCCTTATTAATAACTTATCATTTGATCGTGAACAATTTAAGAACCATCCGATAAATCCTCCTTTATCGATTGACTATAGTTCTAAGGACTTCATCATAATTTAAGAGTTCATTTAAGGAAGATAGAACTTTTATGATGAATCTGCCAAATAACTATTATTATTAGATAATTCATATACTAATTCCAATCATCTACCACTTAGATGATAGGCTTTAGGATATATTTTCCAACAATATCATGAGATAGCATAATATTGTTCTTCGACAATGATAGTGCCATAGCTCTAGCTCAAGAGCTAAGGTCTCATCAGAGTTCTTAATACATAAGACCGATGGTTCACATCTATTTTGAAAAGTAAGACTTAGAAGATCAAAGTAGACCCCATGAAAACATAGTGGGCTCACTAACTAAATGATTTAGCCAGCCAGAATCAAAGCACATCTTAAGAAGATGGGGCTTTGGTTTATGATAGATTGGCTTTAGTGTAAGTGGGAGATTGCTAAATGTATGCCCTAGAAGTCATCGGACTAACACATTAATTTTTTATAAAATATAATTTTATAATTGATCTAATTAATTAGGATAGTTAATTTCATTCATGTAGTATATGTATCCATAAATCATCTAAAAATTAATAAGATGATGATATATGTTCTCACAAGTTAAAAATTTAAAGCATATGTCACTGATAGTTAATTCTCAAATTGCTCTCCATTGAAGGATCATTATAGGAATGATGATTTATTTAATAAGATTGATGTACGGATCACTTTCTTTCAGATAGATGAGTCTTAAATCTATAATGTAAAGATATTAGAATGAGAGTACAGATAATTGTTAAAGAACAATGGTACTGAGTATGACCAACACAAGAAGTCATTTGGATGTCTACTCACTCATTAGTAATATTCTTGATGCTGTAGTTGTGTGAGTAGTTCTTAGACCTGCGGTGCTTCGACTGTTCACAGTAAAATTTAGGACAGGCACAATATGATCTGATCCACCAATCCGACCCATGTTCGATCCATCATAAATAGGTTTGAATTTAGGCTAAACAGATTTGAGTAATAAATGGATCAACCCATTTAACCCATCGAATAATTGGATTGGATTTGAATTTTAGATATCTGATCCATTTAACCTGTTTAACCTATTTAATATTCAGGTCAGATTGAATCAGATAATCCATTTAACCTATTTAACCTATTTCTACCCATTTAATCCGATCTGTTTAACTTGTGTAACCCATTTAAGACCTGTTTAACCTGTTTAAAATCTATTTAACATATTTCTGACCCATTTAACCAAACCTATTTAACCTGTTTAACCCATTTAATCTAATTTAATCTATTTAATAAATAGGTTAAATGGGTCGGATCGGGTTACTTGTTTAATAAACAAGTCGGATTCAGGTTTGAATTTTTGATCCATTTAATAAACAGATCAGATTTGGATTAATGATTTTCTGATCTAACCCACATTGACTCGATCCATTTATGATCTGACCCGATCGATTGCCACCCTAGTGAGATTGCTATAGTTTGATTATACCATAACTCGATCTTCTAGCCATATAGAGCCTTAAGATATATGTTGGCTACAATAGATTCATTGTAGGAATAGAGTGTGCACCTATATGGGATCTATTGACTTTAGTAAGAAAGGAGTAGTCCAATATGATTTATGGATTGAGTTCAGAAAACTTTGGTTAGGACAGTGTGAATGATGGAAAAGAATTTTCATCAAATTTCACAAATGAACTCAAGTCGAATAAATCTTACATATGACAGACGATGGGGTTCGATAAATTTTTCATGACCTCCATCTTGTTGGGACTCATAATAAAAGAACTGAATTACACAGTAACTACATCTAGAGGTTCATCTTTCTATTCTGCTAGGTTACCACTACATACTACTAGATGTCACTAGTAGATTGTGGGATCAATGAGAATTATTTTAACGGTCAATAATTTTTGATTGGTGAGTTAGAATTATTTCAATCTATTAAAATATATTTCAATAATATTTTGATGGAGATCAAAATATTTTTCACTACCAGACATAATAGAACCTATGGGATCATACATAAAAGAAGTTTTGTCTAATCAAAAAGAATCCCACTAGAATGGGACTCTATAAAATCGTAAGTGATCTTAGTTATCAATTTTATTAATGATTAAATTTAAATATAAAAATTACATTGAGGACTTACTAAAAGTTTGTTAGTTATAGGAAGACTAAATTATAAATATTATTAATTATTTGATTTGATCAAATATAGATTGAATTAAATCAGATCTAATCTGATTAGATTTGATTTAATTTGAGTTTTCTAGTCTAAATAGAATTTGAACTTAATTTCTAATTGGATTTGACTCAAACTAGATTCGAATTGGATTTGAATCGAATTGGAATTAAGCTAGAATCTAGAGTCACATTGGATTGGTCTTAATCAAATTAAATCAGATTTAATTTGATTAGATATAGTCTGAGTTTGACTCAAACTGAGTTTCATTGGTCTAATAGGATTAGACTTGATTTGTGATCAAACCCAAACCTATTTGGACTCCAAATTTGATTTGAATTCAAACCAAACCAAATAGGTATTTCACCCATAGAAGGACTCTTCCCAAGCCCCAATGCCCCATATGATTTTCATGCTGAAAATAAAGAGGGCATAGGATTTGTGGTGTGGAGATTTTTTAGAAGAGAAAGAGGTTGGGCAGCACCCTAAAAGGAGAGTCCTAAACTATCTTAACTCTATCCCTAACAACCCTAACCACTCTATATTTTAATAAGAGGGATTAGAGGGGGTGGCTATAAGGTGATATGATCAATTAGTGGGATGCCTAAGAGGGAGATTGGCGTGAAGTTGTTGAGGATGCCCCAAGGAGTTTCAACGTGAAGCAAAGGTGGGCACCTTCTTCCAATCCTTCTTTCTAACAACCAAGTGTTGGTTGTTTCAAAGTAACTCTTTGTCTTTCTTCCTTATCCTAGTGTCCAAGAGTTGGACATCTTCTTTGATCTTTTGTGTCCAAGAGTTGGACATATCCCTCTTCCTCTCTTACAAATATGTTCAAGAGTTGGACATGATTAAAAATCAGATATGATCTGATTTTTGCTCTCCTTCTTGGTCCATTTGATGGACACAAAAATTCTCCCTCTTCTCCCAAAGATGTCCAAGAGTTGGACATGATTAAAATCAAATTTGATCTGATTTATTTTTGATCCATGAGATGGACAGTTCTCCTCTATCTTTTCTAGATCTAGTCCAAGGGTTGGACAAGAAAGGAAGAAGAAAGAGATTGGATCTCTTGTCTTCTTCAGTAGATTTTAGATTTTCTCTTGAGAAGAGAAAAATAAAAAAAATAGATGTAATCTGATTTCATCATCCTCCTATAGATTTGATTGATTCTCTTGAGAAGATAATCAAAAGATCAATCTAATTTGATAATCCAGAGAGTGATCTCTGTAAAAAAGCTAGCACCCTGGTGAGATCGAGTCTTCTTGATTAGATTAGCCTCAGTGGATACCCGTAGAGACTAGATGCATGTGTGGCTCTATAAAACCTCACTAGATTATCACAGACCATCGAATCATAGTGAAGATTTATCTGTGCAAAAGTAAAGGTCTAAATCTGATTTTTATTTTTCAGCATCTTAATTTTAGTATGTGAACTTTCTTAGCTTGTGTAGATTAAATCTATATTTTATGTATGTTAGATTTAAAGTCATTCTAAATTTAGGTCAGTTTCAATTTTTATTGTATTTATGATTTTTAAAAATTAAAAATCTACATGTTCTGATCTCTACATGCATATTCTAGATGTGTGACATTTTTATTTTCAAGTTTCAGACTTAGTGGAGTCGATCCCAGAAAGCTAGGAGCCGACCCCAGTACTAAAATAGGCTAAAACAGAAGAGATTCTAGGTTTCAGACTGATCAAGAGTCGACCCCAAGGAAGAGAATCGACTTTAGTATGTTGGAAGAAGATTGGTACGGACTCAAGTCGACTCATGCATAGGACGAGTCAACTCTCTCAAAGAAGACAAAAATTGTATTTTCAGGACTGCAGCTTGGATTGACCCTTGAAGATGGGATTTGCTCGGATGCCCCGCTAGGGTGCTAGGGGGTTCCGCATCCCAAGCTGGTCCCGACGCAAGGGATGCGAGGCCCAACCATCCGATGCTCGAGGCTCGTGAAAGCGGGACACACGTCCCGTCCCTCCCCATTTGTAATGCTGCTCGATCATTTGGAACCCTCGGGGTGAGAGTTGCCTGGATGCCCCACTAGGGTGGCAGGGGGTTCCGCATTCCGATTTACCCCGGCTCGGCCCATCGAACGGGATGCACGATCTGACCACTTAGATGTAAGTCTCCCACATGCGGGATGCGAGGCCCAGCCATCCAACTCCCAAGCCTGCGAGGGTGGGATGCGCATCCCGACCCTCCTCCTTTAGCAATGCCAATCGATCATTTGGAACCTTCAGAGTGGAATTTGTCCGAAGCTGGGATTGACTCCAGCTGTGCCAGGTTAGTTGGAGTCAACCCCAAAACAGCTAGAGTCGACTTCTTAAAAACTAGAGTCGATTTCTGATACAGGACTGCACTAACGGCTAGTTTTCTGTACTACTTTTAACGGTTAGTTTTTGCTTCTAACAACTATTCCAGGTTTTTAATGGTCAAAACTTATTCTTCAGCCACTTCCAAGCATATTAAAGGCTAGAGAATCAATTGAAAAAAAAGCTAAGTGAATTGAAAAGAAAAATTTATTAATTTAAGTGAGGATCATCGAATACGTTTGGAAAGGAAAAAAAGAAAGGTATTTGTGTACATAATGCAGTGGGCATTTAAGAGCAACCTTCTACATTATCTTAAGCATCAAGCAGAGAATTTAAAGCTTTATTTGAGCAATACATCAACAACTTCTCTGGCCTTCAAAAGAGTTTATTTTTTTATTTTTTTTGTGCCGAAATTCTGTATCCTATATTTTTATTTTCTTTACAAGTTTCTTTGTGGGAAAGAAACTTGGGGTGAAGGCCTGTTCAAGCTTAGAATTGGATATTGTAGATTTTAGTTGGTGAGTCCGAAAAATCAACTGGATTGATTGTGAGCCAAGAAAATAATTGGTGCATAAGTTATAGTTGGTGAGCCCATAAAACCAATTGGATTGATTGTTAGCCCAAAAAATAATCAGTGTACAGTTTTGATTGGTGATCCCAGAAAATAAATCGAGTTTATTTGTAGGTTCGGATAAAATAAATGCATTGTAATCAGATTGATTATAGTAGAATTTTCAAAGAAAGATTGGAGAGTGGATGTAAGTGCAGGGTTACATCGAACCACTATAAAATCTTTATCTTTGTGTGGTGCTTGTGTGCTTGCTTTTATTTCTTACTTTACTTTTATTTTCTCAATTCCATTGCAACATAATTGCATACACTCCAAAATTACTTAAAATAGCTTAAATTGAAGCACATTATTATTTAGATTTCAGGTTCAGTTGAATTTTTTTAAAGAACCCAATTGACCTTCCCTTGGGTTTCTACCTTTCTGGGCAATACACACCTCCATGGGCCCTAAGGGGATGAATGGCGCACGTCCCTTAGGCGACAGATACCCACCTTTGTGCATAAACTTCTAGTTCTCTGGACCCTTTAGGTAAGTAAATATTTGCTCTGCATGCTATCTCTCAGAGATGAGCTCCATATTTGCTGGATTCATCTCTCCTACCAATCTGGCTTGAACTCATCTCAGAACCCATTTAGACACTCCAAGTATCACCCGGGGTCCATTGGACTTTCACACTCCATCTCTCTATCTACACTCCACTCCATCTGATACTCGATCCGAATCACCATAGATCCCTCTCCAAAGCTCGGATCTCTTCTATTTGCTTCCATGGGAGACTGACTTAGGCATCAAAAAGTCGCCACTGAGAAGCCCCCCATCTGGTCTGACGAATTTTTTTTATTTTTGGTGGTTGTGCGGGATCTAATTTATGGGATTGTTCGAGGATTAAAGTCCGATCCATGCGCTTCCGAAGGTCAACCAACCCACCGAAGATCACTTCATTCTTTTTTCCAAACTCGAGCTCGACAGTCTGAGTCAGATCATTTTTCCGGTGGCAGCACGTGCTAATGTGAAAAGTTACACAAGAAAGGCTAAAGAATTAATTTTTATATAAACTTTGAAGACCATCCGGTGCATGTTTTACTGAAGTTCAACTACTTACCAGAATAAGTTCAATCTTGATGATTGCTGGCCCATAATTTTTTTGAACACATTAAATTATTAATATGGATAATGGACCTGGGGGAAGCACCAAGCAAAATAAGGAAAAGGAAACAAAGTGTAGAGAAGCTCAAGAAAGCAAAAGAAAAGCATACATAGAAATATTCATGCGAAGGAAGAGTTTTGATGATGGGCTACTCAAGAAGCTTTATGGTTGGTCTTCCCTTGAAACCGCTAAACTTTCACACCCCAGGTTAAGGCAAGAATAAATATAAGCCACTTGGAACATCACCAAGAAGCTATACTGGTAGGTTAATATATATATATATTTTTCCTTCTGGTAGCATACTGGTAGGTTAGTTTGAACATTCAAAGCAAAGCAAGACTTCAATCAAGTTTCCCAAAGCCTAAGTGAAATTCTTGGTTGGTTGAGCAAAAAAATGACAAGGATTTCACTATTGTCATGACCTATGGAAATAGACAATACTCACAAAGTTGAAGATGAAGCACCGTCAGTCTCATTACATAAAAAGCTAGGAGATGGGTTATGGATAAGAACATAATGTTCATCCATATTACTAAAGCAAGCTGCCAAGCTTGGCAATAATTGCCACCCCGTCTCCATAAGCCCATCAAACTTTCCAATTGCACATTACTCCAGTGGGCCAGATCTAGAGAATCATTTTCAACTTATGGAAATGAAGATACTTTCTTCAATTGAGGTAAAGACAATCCTGTCATTGCAGGTGCTAACTGAAGCAGAACTAGAAGGGGGCAAAAGGCAAATGATGATCCAAATTAGCTAAAAAAGAGGAGATTTCTTGTAGTTGTTACACTTTATGACAAGAGATCTAGAGGTTAATAGCCTACGCATAGGACACTGTAGGTTGGAGGAGTTCTAATCATCAAGAAAAAATTGGAAAAAAAGGAAGGTTCCTGAGGACATGGGTGCACTAAGTTTGCGTTATGGGTATCACATGTCATGATGGAAGCATGCCTACAAATGCACATTGCACCCCATCTGCTTTACCTATGTAAAGGATCAATATTAGTGTTTTGGTTCGGTCACATTGGTCATGTGAAATTCTAGTATATAAATTAAAAAGAATGCATAGATCTGAGCAAAATTAATGACTTGAGGGGGTTGTGATCAAATAATTAGCAAGGCCATGACAAAACCTCTCTTGTCTTATTTTAAGAACTAAGATGGAAGGATGCTTGGAAAAATTTCAGGTAACACTAAGATCAAAGCAAGGTCACCAGCTCAACTGATTGACACTCACACTGATTGCCAAGATATCATGTTCTCAGTAGATGACCTAGATTTTGATATATGTTGGCTAGAATAGAATGTTGTGGAATTTTTCTGAAGAATCATGAAATTCTAAGATCTCAGATGATAGATACAGGAACCAATATATATTAATATCTAGACTAACATAGTAAAACCAAGATTAAGTGCTTTTCTAGACATTAGTTTTGATATTTGTTTTTCCTTTTCTGAGCAAAATGATGGGGAACCACCTCTCATTTTATAACAAGTAAATTGGACAAAAAGGATCTATTTGTGAAACAACTCAATTAAGATTGGAATAGAATGGAGCAATCTTGACTCTCATTATAACAGTCAAAAAGAGTATATCAATATTTCAATACTAAAAACTTTAGAAAATATCAATTCACATCAACTAAGATATTAAAAGCTAAGATTCTAAAAATGTTGTTTCAATGGGTGCTGATATAAAGTAATATTTTGGTCAAGGTATTGAAATTGATAGTGGGGAAAAGAAGATTTAAGAACTAGGAGTGGGATGAGCATGCTATTTTGAGGTGAAAATTGGTAATGATGATGATGATCAATAAAAATGAGAGTTCCCTCAATAAATAGGAGCAATTTAGTTTCCTATCTCATCGAATAAAAATGGCGATAATGTACATTATAAGAACTAATTGTGATCAACATCAAGGTAATATATGTTCTTCAAAAAAAAAAACATCAAGATAATATTAGGATATACATTATGATCGGTAAAAGAATCAAGACAAATAATTAGCATAATGAGATCAAATTCATATAGGTAATTCTAATTATGACAGATCTTTGGTGCTAATTCCATGGTCGCTGGACTGGGAAAAAGGTGTCGTGCAGAACCATGGCAAGGTCAAAAGTAACTTTAGAAAATAAAACACAAAGCGGTACTACAAGCAGGATAAGGTGGTGTCAATGTCGGTTGATATTGATGTTATAAGCAATCCACTTTTCATTGATGCAGTTTGCTGAGATGAGATGCAAGGTAAAAATTTGGAGAAAAGAAAATTGGGATGAACAGTGCTTAAGCAGGGTGTGAGATTGTGAATAGGATGGCACAACTAATTGCAGAAAAGTGACTGCCACCTAATTGGATCCAAGAAAAAGAAATCAACATCCGCACTTCGAAACCGCAAACATTTTCAAGGTTAAAATAGATTATTTTGTGATTGAAGTTCTTTTATTTCTTTCCTTTTGTTTTTCTATTTTTTCATTCATCTCCTCATTCATTTATTCAGAGAGAGAGAGAGAGAGAGAGAGAGAGAGAGAGAGCGTATGATGTTATTTTTCTTTCACACAGAGATGAAAGGCTTAGCCTCCTCAAACAATGAGTCCACAATTATTAATATAAGAAAAGCAAATAAAGAATTTTATGGAAATATATTTTTGAGGAATAGAATTACCGTATCATGATAAGCACCATCCGAAGGTGAGTGGTCATCGAACATATACAAGTGACGTGTAACTCACATATATGGTAAAGGAAAATGGGACCCCCCCTCCCCCAATAAAAGAGAAGATCTATTGTTTTCTTGAAATCTGACCTAGCACAACTCTCTCTCTTCTTCTAATTTGCATTGGAGATGCATCTTATACTATTTATCTTACAGAATTTTGTTTTGCTGTATTATCTTGCATTTCCTTGTAAACCCAAAAAAATTGACAAACCTTTTCAGTAGCCAAAAAAAAAAAAAAAGGATATGATACATAAATTAATATATGTCCATCTAATTCAATATGGAAAAGGATAAACTGCAAATAGAAACCGAAGCCAACTAACTTGCTAGCTTTAGTAATATACTATCATGAATTAATAATATACACAGCATCTGATGGACCACTAGCCAATCTAGCCTAATGCTGTATAATTAGCTAAGGTCATCGCAGTTGCCTAGACTAAGGTACGCCGACAGATAATTCATGCTAACTGTTTTGTATAGATTCGGAGTACTGACAATAGTGGCAGATCCAAGAGCTGATATTTTGGTTCCCTTGGTGGGTTATGTGCACCAATTTATAGGGCCAGAGTCGGTTTGTATTAAATTAAATCCGGCAAGCCATCCTTGTGAAGGCATAAATACTCAAGAACAATAACTGCTAAATTATTCCGCGGGTACAACACATGTTATGTGAACCAATTAATGAAACGCGGGTGCAAGCCCCCAAAACCATTAAGCTTCTGCAGCTGAGCATTTAATGTAAACTTATTGAGATGAAATTCTGATTTTATCATTCCCCTTATACTAGCTACAGTCAACTTTCAATTAACTCCATAAAAAAAAATATTTTTTTTGGTAATCCAACTAATTTTATTTCTTTTTAGATGATTAATTCCTTTTAGAGAGAACATTATAACTACACAAATTTTAGCCAATTAAATACATTGATAGTAAAATGCCTTTGAATAAATGTATACAAAATACAAGGTTTGTACAGATGAAAATTTTTATGTGACGGTCAAGAGGACCATAGTATAATGGTTCAATATTGTCCAAAATAGTCTTGTGAAAAAATATTAAAAGTGATCCATCATTATAAAATTAGGAATAAAGTGAATTTGTTTGATAAAATTACCTTTAGTGTCATTTTGGATAAGAAAATTTATTTTCTAAAATAACATGGAAACCTAAGGAACCAAATATCATCATAGGTCAATAATCATCATTAAGCATTCATGTTGTATAACAGTTGTAATAACAAAATATAGTTGAACAATATTTATTATGTAAGTTTATGTCACCATTTCTATGTAATGACATAATAGCAGTCAGAGCAATCAAAATGGCCATTATTTTTAAACTACAAAGATGAGTGGTTGAAATCATGTGAGCTATTGTTATTGATACCTTATGATATCGGCGAGTGCAAAACCTAATTTTTTTCAGGTAAGAAGTCATTTTCCTAATAGTAATAAAAAGAAATGCCCCCAAGGGGCATGATGTTGGTGGAAACAAAGATTTCATGTTCTCTAACAAATAGAAAAAAATGATGCGTGTCAAATTTAAAAATGAGGCCGTTAGATTTCGCCTTCGTTTCCATAGGTTTCTCCAATCAATTCGCCTAGACCAAAACACACTCAATAGCAATGAAATGACCGAGATCTTGGTGATTCCCAGACACATGAGTGCTTTTTGCTGGGGACCATGGAGCAGTATAGCTATGGGACCAAGCAGCCTTGCAAATATACGTGTTTTATTTTCCTTTTACATTTGCATTACGAGAAAGGTAATCTCAGAATCCGTGTCCAACATACTGGGGTCCATGTTACAGGGGGAAATAGGGACATGTCTTTTTTTCTTTTTTCTTTTTCTGTTTCAAAATGATGAAATGGATGATTCATATATATATATATGTATGTATGTATATATGTATGTGTGTGCTTTATATATGCATGTGTTTATGTAGTATGAATATATCTAACAAAATTAAAAAATAAAATATTATAAAATTGTATCGCGGGAAGAGGAGCCATGTTTTTCTCAGGATAGAATGGTGGGTGATACTGCAGCATCTCATCCCATTAAAACTTTCATATGGGAAATATTTAGTCCCACAATGAGCTGGAAGATAGTGGCCTAGTTGGACTTTGGAATGCCAAAGATAGAGACATGTGATTGTGGGAGCGTGAGATGTAGGCCATTGAGTGTTCGAAATCTCATGCCTGAAACAGAGCTATGGATCCTCTATGACTTCTTCTTCTTTTTTTTTTTTTTTTTTTAATGTGACGGTAGGTCGGATGAATTAAACATTCAACTATATACACATTCAAGAACTAAAATTTTCGGCAATCGAACCACGATATTTTGAAGAATTGTATAATGTAGAAAATAACTGAAATAGAATATTGGACACAACTATTTTTTTTTCATATCAGCCAAGATCTCCACTTAGATTCTGATCTGCATTGATATCAAGGAAGCATTATTGGATCTCAAGTTTGTAAAATATAGCAGGTAAACTTTTATTTTTATTTTTTTTTAAATATTAGTACAAAATTTCTTACCTATTAAACATCAAAATCATGTCTAAAATGATGCTTCACCTCACTTTCATGGCACTGTGTTATATATCGATCAGGACATTAAGATATCCTAATCATTTTAAAATTGCCAAGCCTTGCATCTCAACGAATACAAACCAAGATATTAGTGGAGTCCATCATCAACGACCCGGCAGGACAACTGAAAAAGGAGGTGTGTTTTTTTTTTTGGTAAAGGAAATAGCAGGTGTTAAAGCCTTCTTATATTGAGAGAAGTCCATATGACAGAGTTTTGAAGTACAGATACATTAATATTGAAATAGTGAGCTCTATTTAATTGGATTGATGTGATACATACGGTAAGACAAGTGATTCTAGTGCCCCATGGCTGTTGGACAAGGATCCCATGGAGTCAGAAAACAATGCAAGAAACATGGAAAGGCCCCTTGGATGGATGATCCTAATTATCCTCCATCTCCTGATCTGAGATGTAGAGGGCCAGCATCAGGTCTCGTCCTTCCAAAAGCTCTCAGAAAGGAGAAACCCCACAAGCATACAAGCCACGGCCACTTGCTTTTTCACAACAAGCTGCTCTTTCTTTACCGTAAGCCTTACGCAGCTCACCAGCTGACATCTTCTATCATTTCCAACCCACTCCCTCCCATCAATTTTCTCGTCTTTTAATCGGATCTACGTTGCAGTGCATCTTTTTTATTCCAGAGAAGCTTCTTAACGTTTCAACTTCGTGTTATCCAACAATATAGAGACTGCTACTGATAGTGGAGTTCCTTAGATCTGCTTGCTTTCTGTCTTCTCTCACCAAGCTTCCATATTCCCTTCCGCAGGTGTTCGGTGGTGTTTAATATCTGAACTCCAACAACTTCCAATACACCCTCTATCCTCTGCCACAAAGTTCTGTCTCTCTCTTGTTTTTTCTCTGGGTGAAGCGAGAAGGATAAAAAAAAGGCCGTTTCAGCCCTCTTAGTTTCTGTCTGTTGTTGTTGTAATGCTGAGTGATTTACGGAAGGGGATGTGGTAATTTTCCTGCATTGCGATGCCAGAGGCCGACCGGAGAGAGATTTCAGCTTGGCTGCAATCATGAAGAACTGAGAAGTTGATCGAAGATGTTTAAGGTGGCGAGATGGCGGAGCGAGAAGAACAAGATCAAAGCTGTGTTCAAATTCCAGTTCCAGGCAACCCAGGTTTTTCAATTATCAATATTTGATATCTAAATTTTAGGCAAATCTAAATGCTGTCGGAAATGCCCACATTTTTAAATGGACTAGTTTTAGAGTTTCTTTCTACTGACAGAATTTAGCTGAGATATGATCCTTTATGATTCAAAGATGTGCTTTGAGATTAAGGATCTACACGAATCTTCTGGTTGATTTCTTTAGGTACCGCGGGCTGGATGGGAGATGATCATGGTAACCTTGGTTCCTGTAGATACTGGAAGACCAACTGCGAAATCAGAGAAGGTTGCGGTGATTGACGGAACCTGTCGCTGGGCAAATCCAATCTATGAAACAGTGATATTAGTCCGAGATCCAAAAACTGGAAGGATCAATGAGAGAGTTTACCGGTTTCTTGTCTCAACAACGGTACGAAAGATCCTTTTGATTGCCATTATACAGTTCTTAGAAATGTCATTGACCTCTTAAGGCCATACAGGGATCAACCAAAGCTGAAGTCCTGGGAGAAGTCGCCATCAATATAGCAGATTACGCTGAAGTGTTTAAGCCCTCCTCTGTTTCTCTTCCCCTGAAGGCATCAAACATAGGAGCTATACTGCATGTGAGCATTTCCAATTTTTGAATTCATTGCATTCATTTCTCATTTTGTTATCTGCAACTGCATTTTCCTAGATGTCACAAGCTTCCCACCAGATTGTCTGCGGGTATAAATAACAATCAAACTGTCTGTCAGACCAATGTTTATTTTATACCAATATGTTTTGAATCATATCACATTTCCCCCAACCCCCTATCAATTAAAAAAAAAAAAGAGTGGGAAAGTATTCAGACACTTCATGTAATCCAAGAGTCATGTAGATTCGGCTGTTAATTATACAATTTCTGATATGAGTTTATTACTCAAATGACAGGTTACGGTGCACAGATTGCAGGGTGATGGCAAGGGAAGGTAACAGTCTGACTGCTCATACATTTGAGTATCAGATATTTACTTTTCCTGTTTCCAGGTATTTTTGCTCATCGTTTGGTTGGTTTTATGGTCATTTCCTGATTATTTAGGGAAAGTAGTGAAAGCGGAGATACAACAGTCGGACAGCAACAAAAAACATTTCTGAGTCAGTTAAGCAAGTGCGACGAAGAGGAACTCACCAATGCTATTGATGGCACAAAGGGCATCAAGTCTGTGGAAGTAAGGCCAAATCTTTTTGAGTATTATGAATCTAAGTTTTACTGCACCTCTTATGTCTAGCATCAAATCACTAACTTAAAAGGTAAAGCATGCTGATACCAAATGCTTCAATAAAATAAATATGTTTACTAATGCATAAATTCCCTGTTGAATGAAGAAGAAAAATGCAAGTATGTATTTATCATTGACATCTAACTATGATGAAAATTTAACTTTATGATCTACAGTCAGCTGTGAATTAGAAGATCTCACCATTTTCTGTGCATATATTTTGTAAAATCTGAGCCTCTATTAGTTTAGTCGTGAAACGGAATATATGATGGTCAAGTGAAAATTTAATTGTTTCATTTGAAAATGTAACCATTTTTACTGCATTCAATAAAAATGACTTCTTTCTTTGAACTTCCTTGAGTCAAAAGGATTCAAGCAGTAGATAGCAAATGCGGCATATAGTGCTCAGGTTCAAGAGAATGCTTAGATTGAAAGATGGAATATAGTCATTTTTGCATGCAGAACTCCATAACATTCTGAAATTTCTGTTTTCACTTTTCCAGGACACCTCACTAATAAATAGCCGAGGACAACAAAAATTCTCATCCAGCAGAAACTTGCCACTTCCTGATGATTCAAATGACAACCTCAGTAAATCTCACAGCTTTGTCGCTAGATCAACATCAGACTCAGATGCTGGTTCAGTATATACAGCAAAAGAAAATGGATTCAGTCATAACAACATCCATCAGGACTCGCCTGGCTTGCTGTCACTTCTCGGCAACAGTGATACTCCTCAAAAGCTGATGACCAGCTCGACTGACTGGTCTGGAACTTCAGCTCCAGATGGAAGCACTGATGGGTCGACAAACAGTTCAGAAGAGGCTGGGCTGAGAGAAAGATTGCAGGACCCAGATGAAACCCTTGAAAAACTAAGGAATGATATTGTTTCTTTGACAAGAAAGGCAGAAATATCAGAGATGGAACTGCAGACTCTCAGAAAGCAAATTGTTAAGGAGAGCAGGCGAGGACAAGATCTTTCAAGAGAAATAAGTAGCCTAAAAGATGACAGGGATGCACTCAGAATTGAATGTGAAGAACTCAAGCTCTCACAGAAAATAACAATTGATGATAAAAATGTTATACATAAGTTACAACCTGATGGAGAAGATCCATGTTCAATGCTTGAAGAAATTAAGAAAGAGCTGAATCATGAGAAAAATATGAATGCAAATCTCCACTTGCAACTACAGAAGACACAAGAGGCTAACTCTGAGCTGTTACTCGCTGTCAGAGATCTGGATGAACTGTTGGAACAGAAAAACAGGGAAATCTCATCTGGCAAATGCAGCAAAGTGGATCTTAAGGAGGAAATCAATGGGCACTTCCAAAAATTGGAATTTGGAAACAGATTCTCACATCTGCACAATCCCGAACATAGACAAGGGATACACAAACAAACCTCTGAACAAGATAGAGAAGAGCAGTATGGATTGGATGTATTAGTAAAGGAGGGGGATGATAAGAAAGTGGCAATTTCACTAGAGAAGAAGATCATAGACCTCAACAGTGAAGTAGAGTTGTTCAAGAAAGATCGTGAAGACCTGGAAATGCAAATGGAACAGCTTGCTCTGGAATATGAGATCTTGAAACAGGAAAACCATGACATATCTTCAAAGCTGGAACAAACACAGCTGCGAGAACAACTCAGGATGCAGTATGAATGTTCAGCACACTTAGCCACTATCAATGACCTTGAAGCCCATGTAGAAAGTTTGGAGAAAGAACTTCAGAGTCAGGCCGAAGCATTTGAAGCAGATATAGAAACTATAACACTAGCCAAGGCAGAGCAAGAGAAAAGAGCCATAAAAGCTGAAGAGGCATTGAGGAAGACGAGATGGAACACTGCCAGCACTGCTGAACGGCTCCAAGTAGAATTTAGAAGGCTTTCTGAACAAATGGCATCTACATTTCATGCAAATGAGAAATTAAACATGCAAAGACTAAATGAAGCTAGGGAACTGCATTTGCAAAAAAACCACATTGAAGAACTATTAAAGAGAACAAATGAAGAGCTTGTATTAGTAAAAGGCCAGTACTGCATTAAAACGCAGCAGCTACTAAGCCTGATAGGTTTCAAATCCAAGGAAACTGATAGGCTACTCCTGGAACTCAAAGATAAACGTGAGGAGCTTGAGAAGCAAAAGAAACAAGATGAAGTGAGGACAAATGCTTCCTCAGAAGAAAAGCTGTTGCTCACAGCTGAGATTGAAAAGCTTCAGAGAGAGAAAAATCTTCTTACTGAACAGATGGAACAGAGAGAAAAATGGGTAGCCGGGATGGAACAATTGAAGACATCAACTGAAGTAAATGAGAAGCTACTGCAAAACAACAATTTGGAACAAGATGCGCTTGCTAGAGAAATCACATCATTGAAGGAGGAAGTAAATAATTCGGTGGCAAAATTGAATGAACTGAGGCAAGTAAGGGATGAAAAACAGACAATGATCGGAATGATGAAATCAGAAATAGAAACCCTTAAAGCACACATCAGTGACTTGAAAGCTCCCTTGACTGAGGATCTGGAAAAGGTGAACCTGATGAAACAAATTTCTGACTTAAGGAGTGACCTTCAGAAGAAGGAAGACATGATTACCAGTATGGAGAGAACACTTGAGGACAGCAATGTGGCAGCAAATGCAAACGTAATGAACATGGCTTAACGATCTGGTCTGATAGCTCATGGCTCTAAAGAAGCTGCTAGCAATCTTCCCTACTTCTGCAAACACAAAATGATGCATCAAAGCATGCACATGCATGGCCATACACTTCTATATTCACAAACATATACATATTAATGCATGCACAAACACACTTCTATAGTCTACCTGTTTTGTTTTTAGTTATAGTCTACACAATTCTAAAATTGGCCAATCAAGTTTGGCACTTGCTTGGTACTCGATTAGAATTGTTGCCCCCCCCAAAAAAAAAAACTCCTTGTCCAGAATCAATTTCCAAAACTGCTTCAAAACAAAGTGCATGGAACGTCCAGTGTTTCTTTTTCCCTCTCATAAGAATTATTAATAGGCACTAAGATGCAGATGTTATTCGTTCCATATATTCTGACATTATACAAAATTTAAAACAGTGTCTAATTTCAAGAAGAAAGCATATCTACAACTGCAAAAGAAAACTTATTTGAAAATATATTGCTGATTGGATTCAAAGTAGCAATCTTTAATTTACTGGTTTCAAATTCGTAATGCATACTTGATTAATGGCAGAGTGATCTCTCAAACAAACAGACTGGAAACATGCCTGAAGATGAGAAGGTCATACCAACAAATATTGAAGGTTTCAACATTGCCCAAATACAGGTATCGTACTTTAGTATATTTGACACAATCTTAGTCAATGAACTAGAAAATTGTGCTTTTTTGAACTCTATAAATACTAATCTTTGGTTGATTGCATAATGCAGAAGGGAAAGCATTATGCTAAGAACTTGAAGTCTGTTAGCACCAACAATGTTGAAAACAATGAGCATCATGATCAATACCCCAGGATAGGAGATAAAAAATGTATGCATGAAATAAATGGTGCCGGTAAAGAACTAGTCATAAGGTAATTATTTGCGAACTGCCACCCCCTGAATAAATCTCTCCTTGTTAATTAACATGAAAATTATGGTCAGTATTTGTTGGTATTTTACATAAAATGCTTTTGAAAGGACCTTGAATGAGTACTGAAGAAGTTTTTATTCTATCCTCGCAACTTTTCAACATTTCTGCAGCAACAACGGAGCTAATTCCGAGATAGAAGGAAGCTTTGTTTCCTGTACCTGTGAAGGGCACAGGATAGCCGAAACATTAAGTGAAATGGCAGCACTGAAAAAACGAAATCAAGTAATGGAAGCTGAGCTAAAAGAAATGCAGGAAAGATATTCTGACATAAGTCTCAAGTTCGCAGAAGTAGAAGGTGAAAGGCAACAGCTTGTGAAAACAATCCGGACTCTAAAAAGTGCTTTGAAGAATTAGCATTGTTCAATTTAGTACGTGAGATTGAGTTTTCTGTATAGGGAAGCAACGGGATGCTCTGGACGGAAGATCCAGGACTTGCAAGGCCATTAGGAGTTGCAGGAGATGTATAGCTTGTACATCCATATATACTTTTTCTTTTCCATTTGGATGCTACATTTGCTTTTTCTGTTGAAAGATGTGCAAAGTTTCAGTTAAATTTGATCGAGTCGCATACAAAGTCCTACAATGATATTGGAGTGCTTAAAAAAATGTATGATATTGTGTTCTTCTTTCGAGATTTCACTTTAAATGCAAGCCTGAATATCAGCATTTTACAAATTTGGGGGTAGACAATATATGCATCTAATAATAAGCCAAAATATTTCATACCGACTTATTTTCCTTTTTAAGTCCATAAAGTTTTGCTTTCCTGGCTGCATCTTAAGTGTTAATCAGATGCAACCATCACCAGAGATTTTCACGTGCCACAAAACAAACTTTCAAGCAACTACAGATCACTAATTTACACGTAGGACTTTTCTTGCACTACAATAGCTAAAATGACCGGAAATAGCAACATTTCTTAAAAGCAGATTGATTACAGCATCAGTATGTTAGAGAACACTCAACTGACCTTGCTCTTGAGATCTCTTCCTCTGGTTACAATCTGTAGCAGGGCTGCTTCTGTTTCTCCAGACCAGCTTGCTTGTTTTTCATTTCCATTTCTCATGAAAGATAGATGCTGCAGTATTTTTGTCAAATAACATTATTCAGATGAGGAGGCACAAGAAGTGATGAACCTATGCCTCATGGCACAAGAGGAAGAAATAAGACATTAAACTCAATCTGAGTTTTTATTGGATGAATTGCAAGAAGCTTTTTATAATTTAATTGATGAACTTAAAAAACTTGGGTTGAACAATAAAAATCTTAAGATTTCAAATCAGACTTTGATCAAGGAAAAGGAAGAGTTTTCGAAGAAAAAGTCTTTACTTAAAGAAAATGAAGACTTAAAAAGAGGTTGAAAATTATAAGCCTATAATTGAAAATTTTATTTATAGTTTTGAAAAATTACAAATGATATTAAGTAAGCAAAAAGCTATTTTCAATAAGGCTAAGCTTGGATATAAACCACAAAATAAACAAAAATTTCTAAAAAATTTTGGGTAAAACAGTCACCTATTACTTCTCAAGATATCACTTGTTTTTGTTGTGGTGAAATAGGACACAAAGCTTACAACTATGATTTCAGAAAACTGATAAATAGATAAAAAGTTAAGAAGATTCGAGTTCTAAAAAGAACCATTACTACTAACCCTAAAGACCTAAGATGACTTTAATGCCTAAAATCACTACATGATTTTTGCTTGTATATATATCTTACAACTAAGAAAAAAAAAATAGTACCTTGATACTGGCTGTTCAAGGTATATGACAGATGATAGAAAGTAATTAATTGCCCTTAAGATTAAAGGAGGAGTGGTAACCCTTGGCAATAACGACAAAAGATACATTATCGATATTGGTAATATTTATATCACTCCCTTTACTTGCATAGAAAATGTATTGCTGGTAGATAGTCTAAAGCATAACTTGTTAAGCATAAGCCAACTTTATGATAAAGATTTTAAAGTAGCTTTTAAATCTTTAATATGTATTGTGTCTAGCCCCACTGATAATAGTATCACTCTTATTGGATATAGATGTAGGAATATATACATGGTAGATCTAGATGATTATATTTCATAATGAATGGCTAATATTTAGTTGCAATGAATGCTAAAGTCAATGAGACTAACTGGCTGTGGCATCGTAGACTAGAAGATATAGTATTAGGAAATGTGTCTTAAAGCCAATCATTTGGATGATTGTATTTTTTATAATTTATATATGAATTAATAAATATTATTTAATATTTTTCATCACAAAGTGTACATCTTCCTTATTGAATTTTAATGTTGTGATGAAGTCCTTAGAATTATATGACAATCGATAAAGGAGGATTTATCGAATAGTTCTTAAACATATTCGTGAGCAAATGATACGTCATTAAGAAATGATGACATTTATCAAGTGTAGATCGTTGTATGCTATATAGATTGGTTATCCTATTAACCAAAAAGTGTGGAGACACTAGTATGGCATACAGATGAGATGTAGAAATACATTGTCACTAAACAAGCGACTTACCTGTAGAGTACTATACGTCAAAAGTAGCTCGTGAAGAATATAGGCATAAGTATCCCTCCGATTTGAGATCACCATGATGACTTGCAAACAACTTATTGTACTTTGATGCTGGACTTCCTGAATTTCTAATTTAATGATGGAAATTTTTTGGACACAATCAAGTACTTGTGGTGGTTAATGTGTGGCTTAAGATGGGATTGACCCCTTCGAATTTCAGAAGTTGATGCATCACTATATTTCAATTGAGTAAAACCTCGATCGATGCAATCCATATGATAGGTTACAAGATTTAAAAAAGATTAAAATATAATGTGGATGACTAATCTAGGGTTGATTGTTAAACCCTAGATTATCCTGAGCATCCAAGGTCAAAGAGATGAATTATGTGGTAACTATATTCCTAGGTTCTTGAGTATTGCCTTGCAAACATTCGACCTATTCAGACATTGAAAATCATTACTAGATGGTAACTTTAATTTGTACAGAAAATAGTTTTTTATACTACCGACTTAGTGTTCGAACCTATGGAGTCACGCATAAAATCAGACAAAGTAGGAAAGAATTGATCTAATGTTTATGAGTTTAATTTAAAAGTACTTGACTTGATTGAACAAATAGATTAGTTTAATTAAGAATTAAGTTAGAGATCATACAGAATTAAAGAGTTGTTTATGTCTAGCTAGCACTGGACAGGAGGTATAGATTTCATTTCGGGGATGATAATGATCTGATCAATGATCCAAGGGATTCATGAGAGATTGAATTTATATCCTAATTAATTTCAAACAAAATTTAATTTAATTAAGAATTAATTAGGTTAAAAATTTAAGTTAGACTTAGACCACAATCCTAATTATATTAGGAATAACTGACTTTTTAAGTTTGATTTAAATCAGATTCGAATCGGATTCGAATCAGGTGAAATTTGAGCCAAATAGGATTAGATCCTTAGAATCCAAAATTTTTGGGACTCTCTCTCATTGTTTTGCCAACCAAGAAGAGGAGCACAAAGGTTTTCACCCCATATTCTTTATGCATGCGTGAGGAGTTTCACGTGAAAGGTTGGCGTCAAAATTATTTCTCTCTTGGGTTTCCTTATTAAATAAGGATAACAACCTGCGTCCTAAATTAGATAGGACTCTTGATTAGATTGGACGTCAAATCTATTAAAGGGAGGGACCACTAGTCACTAGAGGTTATGGGTTTTATTTGTGCAACAAACAATAAAATGACCATCGGTGTGACAACTAAAAACAGAGTGCTGTTTTGGGACATCTTCTTTCTTGGCATGGGGAATTTAAGGCACCTTATTTCATGGTGTGAAGACTCCTATCTAGGCACCCCCTTACTATGAGATCAGATCTTGTTCCTTCTTCACTTCTCTTCTAAAGATTAATGTCCAAGAAAATCATCCCCTTCCCTATGGAGCCTAGCATGCGCATGAAGTAGAGAGTTCATGCGTTCAGACCTCGCAAGGCATCGGATTTGAGTAATCTCTTGAGAATTTGATCCTTATTCCACTATAATTCAGATAATTTATAATGATTATAAATTAATATAATAAAAAAATTATCAGATATGCTCTGAAGATCCAACCAGGTTGGATGATTTTTTTCTTCAAGTAGTATCAGAGCAAGGTTGATACATAGATATATAGATTATTTTTTTTTGATATTTTTACATATTGTATGTGATCAAATTTTTATTTTAAATATTAAATCTAATTTAGACCGATTAATTAAAAATTTTTTAATCTGATTTTGATCAGATTTCAAGAATCAAATCAATGGTTGCTAATGGTTAGTTATAAATCTATTATAACAAAATTTTCTTGGTACTAAATTTTATTGAAAAAGTGATCCAATTAAAATATATTTTAAATTTATTTTAATAAATTAAATCTATTTTGATAGATTTATAGATATGATTTTAAATTCTGCATAACATAAAATCAGATCTAACTAGAATTATATTTTCATGCGTTCATGTGTGTATTTGAATTATTTTTCTATATAATTTTTAATCTGAATTAAATATTTTATATACTGTATAAATTTAGTTTCAGATCTAAAATAATATACATGATATATTAATCTAGTTAAATTAGATATAAAATATGAATGATGTGATCATGTTCATATTAGTGCACGTCTAAATCTTGTTTGTTGCATATGTAGATGCAATTAGATTTAAAAATTAGATTTTTTATCTTAATAGCTAAGTATTCTGATTGGATTTATTATCAAAATATCCAGTCATAAAAGCAAATAGGATTTAAAGTCTCTTTTTTGTCTATTCGATGGATTCTCTGATGATGAGTAGGGGTACCACTGTGTAAAGAAGAATAGTGAAAAAAATTTAAAATTACTTTAATCATATATATTCAGATTAGACTTAAAATGATTCATGATTAATTATAATTTTAATAAAATAAATTTAAATATAAAAATTAATTTTAAGATCTAAATTGCATGTTATATATGATGTAATTGGTAGTGGTCTAAAAGTTGTCATGATACATGCGATGCATATATGATATTTAGATCAGATTTATGTATGTTTAATTATTAAACTAAGATCTAAAAATTAAATTTTAAGATCTAAAAATTTTAAAACATATGGTATATTTTGTTAGATGTATGTCCTAGTAGTCAATATGGCTGATATATTATAATAAATCTAGGACATAACTTTATACTTAATATATTGATATGATCAATAGAAGGATAATTTCTTTTTCATTCAAGTGTAATGTGTCTTTGAATCATTTATAAAATTAGTTTCAATACATATTCTCAAGGTGTTGAGAATTAGAGATATATATTTAATTCCTAAATGCTCCCGATCATAGGACCATCATGAGGATGGTGATTGATCCAGATAGATTGGTGTACAAATTACTTCTTTCTAGATAGACGAGTCTTTGATCTACTGTGTAGAGATATAGGATGATAAGTATGGATAGTTGTTAGAGAACTAGTATTAAGCATGACCATATGAGAGATCACTTGAATTTCTATTCGATCGTCAGTAATTATCTCGATGCTGTAGTTATGCGACTGATTCTTTGACTTGAGATGGTACTGCTACTCACAGTGAGACTACTGGAGTTTAACTAACATATAAATATGGGTCTCAATGAGTCCTTGTAGTGGTGTTGGTGATAGTTGATTCATTGTAGGAGTGGGATGCGTATCAAGATAGGATCTATCGACTTTGATAGAGAGTAGTCCTATGAGATTTGAGAGGCTAAGTCCATGAGTCTGTGGCCATAGTAGTGTGATTGATGGAAAAGAATTTCTATATAAGTCATAATTGGACTTAAGCTAATCAAATCAATCACATGATTGATGCTGAGGTTTGACGATTTATCCATGACCTGCCATCTAGTCGGATCTTACGATAGAAGGACTGAATCATACGTTAACTACACCTAGAGGTTCATTTCAGTTCTACTGAGTTGTCACTACATACTGCTAGGTGTTACTGATGGATTGTGAGAGCTCAGTAGAATTATTCTGGATCGACAATCCTTGCTGACTTAGAGTGAAATTATTCCGACCCATTGAAAAGAGTTTCAATAATATAATGATAAAGATCATTGTATATCTTATTACCAGATAGAATTAAATCTATGGATCACACAACAAAGGAATTAGGCCTGAAATTAGTAATTGAGCTTATGAAGTATCAATTGGATTTAGAGAAACCTATTGGGTTCGTGATAACCTTGCTAGCACATGATTGGACCCAATTTCTCTTTTAGTTGGGATTACATATTTGATAAGATAATTCTAACTTAATTACATGCTAATAATCTACATGAATAAGATTCATGAGACTCTAATTGTTGGATGTCTAAGGTTATGGATCAAATTAATTAAGGGTGCAAGTCTCTAATTAATTTTTTTGATAGTTTTTTTGGGCGCCACCTTGATTTGATCAAGTTGGACGTGTCCATTGATTAGAGAGCTTTTAGTTCTCCTATAGGACATCTCTTAGGTATGATTTGGGGTGTCTAATTATGGGTCTAAGGGCTCTAATTGTTGGTGCCTAAAAGGATTCCTAATCTAAGTTGAATAACTTAAGTTATAAGGATTTCAAATATAAGTAGGACTTGTATTATGAGATTGAATAGAATTCAATCCTTGTGCCTATTTAAAGAGACCTCCCCTAAGATCTCTAGAGCATCCAAACTAATAGCTCCTCACACCAAAAGGCTCTCCCCATGTCTCTCTTTCTCTCCCTTTCTCTTCTCTTGGACGTTCTGCATATCCCATCTATTGGGATGCGAGTCCCAAGGAGTTCCATGCCCAAGGTGTTAGACGTCCCATAATTTGTTGGTTGCTGGTCTTTTGTAGTAGAACAAAGTAATGAGAAATTATAGAGAAGAGGAGAAGAAGAAGATCAAAGAGAAAGATCAAGTGTTGATCGCGATCCAGGCTTTGTTCAGATTCAGCAGGTTGAATTTTGGAGAACCAAAATTTAGATTAAAAAGGACTGTTCCAGGCTGATCTTGAGTGGATACTCATAGAGGACAGATACTTGTGTGTCTAAAAAAGAATCTCTTCTCTTTCAGATCCAACTTTGAAGAAAAAGATTACAAAACAGGTATGTGATTTGATCACAATCTAAATTTCAGTATATATCAATTTCAGTATATGAGATAGATCCATATGGTTTTGTATTTTCATGCATGCATAATTCAGATTAAAAGTACTTTAATCTTATTTTCTACTATAGTATTTAGAAAATAAAGTTTTGAAACACATATGTATGCATCAAATTTCAAATTTAACAGTGGTATCAGAGCCACAGATTTTCATATGCTGAATTTTAATATACATATTTTTGAAAGATTTCAAAATCTATTTTTTTTTTGATACATTAGATGTATAGATGGATCTTCTAATCTGAAATTTGATTTTGGATTTAATTTTATAATATATAGTTGATATGTAATTGCATGCTGTTGGGTATAAAATATCCTTCGATCGAAGTTTGTAAAAGACCGACCCTTCCAGGGCTTCTCCGACTCCCGACCTTGTGTGGCGTCTCTCTGAACCCCCCTTACCGTCCGAGCTTCCAGACTTCTCTGACAACGAGTTTCTCCATCCATCTATCGGGCTGCTCCAAAGATTCTCTAGGCCTCACTATCAGCCGACCTTCTACAGTGATCATTATTATTCTTCGAGCTCCTTCCAGACTTCATCAATATCCGAGCATCTTCGACAATGAGGTTTCTACGGTAATCAGACTCCATCCAAGTTTCTACGACGGTCGACCGCCTTCAGGATTCCAACCGGACTCCTGTGAGAGCCAAACTTCTACTACGGGCGGTCTATCCCGAACTTCTACTACGAGCAGTCTACTCTGAACTTCTACTACGGATGGTCTACTCCAAACTTCTACTACGAGCAGTCTACTCCGAACTCCTACGACGGGTGGTCTACTCTGGATATCTACTGTAAGCAAATTCCATTCGAGCCTCTACTGTAAATAAATTTCTTTCGAACTTCCATTACAGATATATTTTAGCCGAGCTTCTTCGTAGTCGGATCCCAGACGAGCTTCTACCATAGGGCAGGATCCACCGGCCAGGTTGTTACTTTGAGCTCCCACGACAATCGATCTTCGACCGAGCTCCAACAATAAGCAGCCTCCTTTCGGCCTCCCACAAGAACCAGACTCCATTCAAGCTTCCACAGCAGATGGATTCCGGATGAGCTTTCATAACAGACGGGCTCCAGCAGCTGAATTTCTACAACGGCCGATCATCTCCGGATCCCTCAGACTCCTCCAGCAGATGAGCCTCCCCAACGCCATTCGAAGTCCACCACCGACCGACCTTCTGCCAAGTTCCTCATGAAACCGGACTTCTTTGACATATAATCTTCAGACGAGCTTCCACACCAGGCAAATTTTAGACGGACTTCCCTAGCAATTGGGCTTCTTTTGGACTTCGCCAACTGAAAGTCTTCATCTGAGTCTCTACAGCAGATGGTTTTCACCTGTAGCCTCAGTGCCCAAGGCCTCTGACAATAGTAGACTCATCAGTGACCTCAGAAACGTCCGAGCTTCTTCTGGATCGACGAGACAGAGAGCCATTCCGCTTCATCAGACATCCCAGCTGAGCTTTAGCTGGCAGATCCGAACTCTTTGGCAAGCCACAATAAGGGCCGCTACCCTGCTCCACTCTCTGCAACGGATTCCACACGGCTCCACCACTCTTTGGCAAGCCACGACGAGGGCCGCTACCCTGCTCCACTCTCTGCAATAAATTCCATGTGGCTCCACTACTCTCTGGCAAGTCACGATAATGGCCACCACTCCACTCTCTGTAACAAACTTCACGTGGCCTTGAACGACCCCTGATGCCACTACTCTCCGTAACAAACTCCAGACGGTTCTGAACAGCCCACTACCAGGCGGTTACAGACGTCGCTGTCAATCAGTTACGCTCTCCATCTATAAAAAGGGACCTCCAGATACATTCTTCTCTAAGCTTAAAAAACTCTATCTCAAAACTCTGCTAAAATTCCCACTTGAGTACTCCATTTCTGTTGAAGTAGAGTACTGACTTGAGCGTCGGAGGGTCTTGCCGGAGTATCCCCAACTCCGGTTTAGACTTTCCTTGCAGGTCTCGATGGCGGCTGCAGTCACCCCGACTCCAGCTTCTCCAGCCTCGATGGAATTCTGCACTAACAAAATTGGTGCTAGAGGAAGGGCGTTGTGTCTTCACAGTATCCTTGTTCTTGAAGGAGTGCTCAACGGGATTGCCTCCAGTCATGTTCTCCGATGTCCTCCTCTCCTTCTCCTACTAGATCTTCACCTGATGCCTCCCCGAAATGCATCTACCAAGTGATCCATGGCCTCCACAGTCAGATCTCAGACTCCGGCCTCGCCTCCAGCTTTCTAGGCTCCTCCTCCTTCGGCAACGGCAGTTGACGGATTCATTCGATGCCAATCTGGAAGTAGGGAAGATCGGCCAAAGGTCCCACCGCAATCGGAGTTGCGAAGGAGGGAAGAACAGCCTGGGGATCGGCCTCCGATCGGAATCATCAACACCATCTCTAAAAGACCCCGGAGGGGAGCGACCAGTGGATCGGTCGGACCGCTCAAGCGGCAAAGAACTGAAGGATCTATAACCTTTACTGAAGAAGATGCCCGGGGGATCCAGTTCCCCCATAATGATGTGGTTGTAGTTTTTTTAAATATTGCTGATTATGATGTACGCCGCATTCTTGTTGATAGTAGAAGCTCGATCGATATTTTGTTTTATGATGCATTCTCAAAAATATCCATCCTTGATGGTCGGTTAGGGCTGAGTAGCTCCCCATTGGTAGGATTTACTGACGATGCTGTGCCAGTGGAGGGAGTAATAACTTTGACTGTAGTTGCAGGTCAGTATCCAAAACAATCCAAAGCGTTGGTGGACTTTCTGGTGGTGAGGGCGCCGTCTGCCTACAACGCAATTCTCGGCCGACCCGACCTCAATGCCCTCCGAGCTGTAGTATCGACCTACCATCTAAAATTAAAATTTTCTACCAGCCAGGGGATCGGAGAAGTTAGAGGAGATCAAGCCCTGGCAAGGCATTGCTATAATATAGCCCTGCAAAGAAGTGGTCAGCTTGACCCCTGTCCGGTTGATGGATTGGACACCCGTGATGACCTGACTGAAGAACGAGGTGGTCCAATGGAAGATCTTGTCTCAATTCCTTTGAATGATGGGAACGAAGAACACATGGTGAAGATCGGCTCCAGCTTGGGGAAAGGGGTGCAGACACAACTTATTAATTTTCTACAAAAGAATGCGGACATTTTTGCTTGGATTCCGACGGACATGCCAGGGATCGATGCCAGGTTATGGAACACCGTCTGGCTATTGATCCCAAACACCGACCAACGAAAGAAAAAGTTCGAAGTCATGCACCGAAAAGATAAATGGCAATAGCCGAGGAAGTTGATAAACTCCTGAAAGCTGAGTTCATCAGAGAAGTCAACTATCCGAGCTGGGTTTCCAATGTGGTCCTGGTTAAGAAGGCAAACGGTAAATGGAGGATGTGCATAGACTTCAAAAAGCTGAATAAAGTCTGCCTGAAGGACAGTTACCCTCTATCCAGAATCGATCAATTAGTGGATGCAACCTCGGGCCATGAGCTTCTCACTTTCATGGATGTGTTCTCTGGCTACAATCAAATTCGGATGGCGCTAGAGGAGAAGAAAAAATTGCCTTTATTACTAACTGTGGCCTTTATTGTTACAGGGTCATGCCTTTTGGCCTCAAGAATGTAGGGGCGACATATCAGCGGCTGGTGAACAAGATCTTCAAAGAGCAGATTGGCCGCAACATGGAGGTCTACGTGGACGATATGCTTATAAAAAATAAATCCTCGATGAACCACGTCGCCGACCTGGAGGAGACCTTTAGCACCCTCCGAAAATACAAGATGAAGCTGAACCCGGCCACGTGCGCTTTTGGAGTAACCTCAGAAAAATTTTTGGGCTTTATGGTATTGGGGTGTGGGATCGAAGCAAATCCAGAAAAGATTCGCGCCATTCAGGAAATGACCGCCCTGAAGTCAATAAAGGAAGTTCAGCACCTTACTGGGAGAGTAGCGGCCCTAAATCGCTTCGTCTCAAGATCGGCCGAGCGGTGCCTACCTTTCTTTCAGACTCTCAAGCAGCCGAAGAACTTCTGTTGGACCCCTGGATGTCAGCAAGCGTTTGAGGAGCTGAAGAACTACCTCGGCTCATCTCCACTATTGGCAAAGCCCGAGCCTAGAGAGGAGTTATTCCTGTACCTGGCAGTCTCTCCTATGGCCCTTGCAGCAGTTCTGATTAAGGAAGAAGCAAAAATTCAACGGTCGATCTATTACATAAGCCGAGTATTAAGAGATGCCGAAACCAGGTATACTAAGTTAGAGAAACTAACTTACGCCTTGTTGGTTGCAGCTCAGAGGCTCCAATCTTACTTTCAGGGACACACCATAATACTGCTCACCGACCAGCCGATCAAGGCAGTTTTGCATCAAGCGGATGCCTCTGGGAGGATAGCGAAGTGGGCAGTCGAGCTCACAGAGTTCGACATCGACTACCGACCTCAATCGGCAATAAAAACCCAGATACTAGCAGACTTCATGGTAGAATGCACTATCCCGGAGGAGGCCGAGCTTGGACGAGATGGAGCTGATGACCTAGGGCTCCGGCCGAACTCTCCTGAAGAGAAAGCTGATTTCCTTGATGGTTTTTGGGCCCTCTACGTGGACGGTTCCTCCAACATGTCAGGCACGGGCGCGGGCCTGATCTTGGTCAATCCTGATGGAATTATCGCAGAGTATGCACTGCGCTTCGAGTTTCCTGTGATAAATAATGGAGCAGAATATGAAGCTCTGATTGCAGGACTAAAGGTCACCAAAGAATTGGAAGTAGATCAGCTTCAAGCCCACAGTGACTCTCAATTAATAGTGGAATAAGTCAATGAAAATTATGAAGTTGGGAGGACAGTATGGCCAAGTATCTCGAAAAGGTAAAGGAGATCATCCCTACCTTTGGCAGCTTCGACATCAAGCAGATCCCAAGAGCAAAAAATACCAGGGCCGACCTTCTCTCTAAGCTGGCTACACTGGCTCCGACTGAGCTACCTAAGGAAGTCTTCTTCAAAGTTCTCAGGCACCCAAGAATGGAAAAATCACAGTCTGTGATGGAGATCAGCCATGAACCCAGTTGGATCGACCCACTGGTTGCATACCTCAAGGACGGGGTCCTTCCTTCTGATGCAAAGGAAGCTCGGAAGCTTAAGAACCAAGCCTCCCGATATATCCTTTACGAAGGTAAGCTATACAAGAGGTCGTACTCCTTGCCCCTCCTGAAATATCTCCGGCCTTCTGAAGTCGACTTCGCCTTGAGAGAGGTACATGAGGGAGTCTGTGGAAGCCACCTGGGGGCCAGATCTTTATCCCATAAGCTGCTCCGTCAGGGCTATTACTGGCCTACCATGTACCATGACTCCATCGAATATGTCAGAAGATGCGACCGGTGTCAGAGATATGCAAATGTACAAAGGCAACCTGCCTTCGAACTGACACCATTGAGTGCCCCATGGCTGTTTGCATAATGGGGGATGGATATCCTCAGACCTTTTCCCATGGCATCCGGGCAGCAAAAGTTCCTCCTGGTGGCTATAGACTATTTCACCAAGTGGGTCGAAGCTGAACCTTTGGCAAAAATCACAGAAGCTAAAGTGCAAGACTTCATCTGAAAGTCAATTGTTTGTAGGTTCGACTTACTCAGAACCCTCATTACTAATAATGGGCGGCAATTTGCTGGGGCAAAGTTTACTGAATTTTGTGAGGACCTGAATATCTCCCATAACTTCACTTCAATAGCCCATCCGCAGGCAAACGATGAGGCCGAAGTGACTAATAGGACTCTGTTGCAAGGTATCAAGGCGAGACTTGAAAAGGCAAAGGGAACTTGGGCAGACAAGCTTTATCATGTGTTATGGGCATATCGAACTACTCAGAGATTGCCCGCAGGGGAGACCCCCTTCGCTCTAGCCTTTGGGACAGAAGCCATTATCCCGATTGAACTCAAGCTTCTGTCGATGCGAGTTGTGGCATTCGACGAGCGGCGCAACCCGCAAGATCTCAAGGCCAACCTCGACTTGTTAGAAGAAAAGTGAGAAACAGCTCAAGTTCGGATGGCAGCCTACAAGCAGAAAGTAGTCCACTACTACAATTCCCGTGTCAAGAGCAAAGTCTTCAGAGCAGGGGACCTGGTGCTACGACGAGCCGCTGTCTCACAACCTCAGAATCAAGAGAAACTTGGCCCAAACTGGGAAGGCCCGTACGAAGCTAAGGAGCTGGTCCGGCCCGAAACATACTATCTAAGAGAGCTCGGAGGAGCAAAACTTCTGCGACCATGGAATTCAGAAAATCTATGAATGTATTACCGATAGCTTTGCCTTAAATAAAAGTTTCATACTTACATATTTTTTTTAGCATGAGTTTACAACGACAGGGAGTAACTCCCTCATACAATCAAAATTAAGCTTGTTAGGAACAGGAGAGAACCTCGTCCTAACATGAGCAAAGTTGAAGGCCCGGTTTCTTGAAGATCGGATGGGGGGAGAGGCCCTTGCAACGATCCTTATGTGCCCCTACAGCTTTGTTAGGAACAGGAGGAGAACCTCATCCTAACATGAGCAAAGTCGAAGGCCCGATTTCTTGAAGATCGGATGGGGGGAGAGGCCCTTGCAACGGCCCATATGCGCCCCCACAGCCTTGTTAGGAATAGGAGGAGAACCTCGTCTTAACATGAGCAAAGTCGAAGGCCCGATTTCTTAAAGACTGGATGGGGGGAGAGGCTCTTGCAACGGCCCTTATGTGCCTCCACAGTTTTGTTAGGAATAGGAGGAGAACCTCATCCTAACATGAGTGAAGTTGAAGGCCCGATTTCTTAAAGACCGAATGGGGGGAGAGGCCCTCGCAACGGCCCATATGCGTCCCCACAGTCTTGTTAGGAACAGGAGGAGGACCTCGTCCTAACATGAGCAAAGTCGAAGATCCGATTACTTAAAGATCGGATGGAGGGAGAGGCCCTTGCAGGGCCCTGGTGTGCCCCCACAATCCTGTTAGGAACAGAAGGAGAACCTCGTCCTAACATGAACTGAAACTGACTGTCAGAAATAAGAGAGAATCTCATCCTGACATGAACAAAGGCTCGATCGATCAAGATCGGATAAGGAGGAAAGCCTCCTCAACGGCCCCTCTACACTCTCACGACCCCATCAAGAGCAGAGGGAAGACCCTCACTCGAACATAGAAGAAAAGAAGAGATGAAAAGAGAAAGCGATGAATTACGCCGACGATAAGTGAAAAATGAACTACATCAAAGGCACAAGGGACCTCGTCTCAACGAGGAAGAAAACCCTTGTCGAAAATCTCCAGTCCCAAGGGTGAATCAACACAGCGATGACAGGAACCTTCAAACAACATCGACGTCGACAAGATGAAAGACAAAAGAAGCTCAGTAAACAACGACTCGAAGAAAGAATAGACAAGGTAATGAGAAAAATTTCTTTTCATTTCATTAGTAAAGTGTGCGTTACGAAGCCTTTGAAGGCTGAGACTCAAGGAACCTCGTCTCAACGAGGAAGAAAACCTTTGTCGAAAATCTCTAGTCCCTAAGGGCGAATCAACATAGCGACGACCAGGAACCTTCAAACAACGCTGACATCGAACGAGACGGAAGACAAAAAAAGTCTGGTAAATAATGACTCGAAGCAAGAACAGATGAGGAATTATAAATTACACCGACGTCAAACGAGATGGAAGACAAAGGAAGTTCGGTAAACAACTATTTAATATCAGAATGGATAAGGTAATAGATAATTTCATTTCCATTTCATTGGTGAAGTACACATTACAAAGCCTTGAAGGCCAAAAATAAAAAGAGAAAGACTAGAGAAGAAAAAGAATACAAAAAAAAAAGAGGAGAAAAGTTCTCAGGAAGCTCGACTTCATCAGACTTCGAACTCTCGGTTCCGGCCATCGTCGAGGATTACTTTAAGTACCTAACTTCTTCTTCCAGCCTCCTTTTCGGTAATTACTCTAGCATTATCTTCAAAGTACATGTAGATGCCATCTTTTTCGTGTTATGGGTCCCGCTGCCTCACAATGACGGCAGACATGACCTTCTTTCTAAGGTCAGGTTCCCCCTCATAGTGATGGTGGGCATGACCTTCTTTCAGAGGTCAGGTTTCCCCACACAATGACGCACACCGGGAAGCACTCGTGGTTGAAGATGTGCCTAAGTGCGGGCTCTGGACGATCAAGGTGAAATACGACTGGATCTGTCTCTTCTACCCTCGCCTTCTTCGCCGACCCAGAAGTGGTAGCACCTTCCCACTCGTGGGCTTTGAGATTCTGGGCCAACATCCGAGCCGTGTCGCACCCATATCTGCAATGAAGGACGATCGGCACAGTCTATGAACGGGGCCGTGAAAGTGGAGAAAGTTCTGGGGCTAACCTAGGCTAATATGAGGGATGTAGGGATGCAGAGATGAGGACGACTCGAAGGATACCTAAGGCCAAGAGGGAAGGACCGAAGAAACTCCCATGCAAAGTGAAATCCCCGAAAGGGGGAGACGGATTTAAATAGGTGACGGGGTCCGGAGCAATAATGACTGCAGGACTCCTCTAGCCAGTCCATGACCGCCGCGTGGCCCACTTGCCGTGGCAAGCGGCTGGAGATGGCCGACAATTAGTAAAAACCATTATTGCATCATACTGGGGGCAATGCTCCGGTAGAAATTCCAAAATGAAGAAATCTTTTTCGAAAAGGCTCTAGTACCAGTATGCCGAACGCCAAAATATCTAGTAACCTCTGAGTGCAGTAATCGAGGGGGGTAACTTCGGCCGTGAAAATTTTTTTGTACTTTCTTCATTCAGAACCTGAACTCGGAAGTAGGGGGATTGGTGTTGGGTATAAAATACCCCCCGACCAAAGTTTGTAAAAGACTGACCCTTCCAGGGCTTCTCCGGCTCCCGACCTTGTGTGGCGTCTCTCTAAACCCCCCCGACCGTCCGAGCTTCCAAACTTCTCCGACAAAAGTTTCTCCATCCATCTATCTGGCCGCTCCAAAGATTCTCTAGGCCTCACTATCAGCCGACCTTCTATAGTGATCATTATTATTCTTCGAGCTCCTTCCGGACTTCATCAATATCCGAGCTTCTTCGACAATGAGGTTTCTACGATAATCAGACTCCATCCAAGTTTCTACGACGGTCGACCGCCTTCAGGATTCCAATCGGGCTCCTGTAAGAGCCGAACTTCTACTATGGGCGGTCTACTCCGAACTTCTACTACGAGCAGTCTACTCCAAACTTCTACTATGGGCGGTCTACTCCGAACTTCTACTATGAGCAGTCTACTCCGAACTCCTACAGCGGGTGGTCTACTCTGAATATCTACTGTAAGTAAATTCTATTCGAGCCTCTACTGTAAACAAATTTTTCCAAACTTCCATTATAGGTAGATTTCAGTCGAGCTTCTTCGTAGCCAGATCCCAGATGAGATTCTACCATAGGGCAGGATCCACCGCCAGGTCGTTACTCCGAGCTCCCACGATAATCGATCTTCGACGAGCTCCAACAATAAGCGGCCTCCTTTCAGCCTCCCACAAGAACTGGACTCCGTCCGAGCTTCCACAATGGATGGATTCTGGATGAGCTTTCGCAATGGATGGGCTCAAGCAGCTGATTTCTACAACGGTCGATCATCTCTGGATCCCTCAGACTCCTCCAGCAGACGAGCCTCCCCAATGCCATCCGAAGTCCACCACCGATCGACCTTCCATCAAGTTTCTCATGAAATCAGACTTCTTCGATGGATAATCTTCAAATGAGCTTCCACACCAGACAAATCTCAAACGGACTTCCCTAGCAATTGGGCTCCTATTGGACTTCGCCAACTGAAAGTCTTCATCCGAGTCTCTACAGCAGATGGTTCTCACCTGTAGCCTCAACGCCCAAGGCCTCCGACAACAGTAGACTCGTCAGCGATCTCGAAAATGTCCGAGCTTCTCCTGGATCGATGAGACAGAGAGCCATTCTGCTCCATCAGACATTTCAGTCGAGCTTCAACTGGCAGATCCGAACTCTCTGCAAGCCATGACGAGGGTCGCTACCCTGCTCCACTCTCTGCAACGGATTCCACGTGGCTCCACCACTCTCTGGCAAGCCACGATGAGGGCCGCTACCCTACTCCACTCTCTGCAATGGATTCCACGTGGCTCCATTACTCTCTGGCAAGTCACGACAACGGCCACCACTCCACTCTCCGTAACAAACTCCACATGGCCCTGAACGACCCCTGACGCCACTACTCTCCGTAACAAACTCCAGGCGGCTCTGAATAGCCTACTACCAGGTGGTTACAGACGTCGCTGTCAATTAGTTATGCTCTCCATCTATAAAAAGGGAGCTCCAGATATATTTTTCTCTAAGCGCAAAAAACTCTATCTCAAAACTCTGCTAAAATTTTCCCTCGAGCACTCCATTTCTGTTGAAGCAGAGTACTGACTTGAGCATCGGAGGATCTTGCCGGAGCACCCCCAACTCTGGTTTAGACTTCCTTGCAGGTCCCAACAGTGGCTGCGATCATCCTGACTCCAGCTTCTCTGGCTTCGACGGAATTCTGCACCAACACATGCATAGATCTGAATTTTGATCTTGAAAGAGTTCTAGTTCATGTTTATGTAATACATAGATGCATGCATAAAATCTGAAATTTTTATATGATCTAAATTTTGATTCATATATATGATATATGATTGCATATTTAGATCATAAATTTATCTTTAATCTGATTCATGATTAGTATATAAAATATATGATATCATGCTTAGATTTAAAATTTTGTCTAGATCTGATTTTACATGCATATATATGATATATGTTTGTATGTCAAAATCTAAAAATTATTTTCATATTTTAAAATTTACTTTCATGCAATAAATTTAGATTTAAAATATGATTTTAGAATCTAAAATTTATGTTTGTGCATGAGGATTTTGATCATGAAAAAACCATTAATTAGGTCCTATAATAAGATTGCATTTAGGATTTTTGATTTAAGTCATATGGATCTAATTCGATTAAGTAATTGATCAAACTAAGTCAAGTATTGATTGAGGTCAGATCAATTAAGTTAATAATCATAAAATTATTGTTGATCAAATTGATTGAATCTTATATGTAGAATCAATTAACCTAAGGACCTAATTTAACTCATTGGTTTGAGCCCAATTCGCTAGAGCTAACCAATTTTGATCAATCGACCTATTGGTATCTAAGATAAGTTAATGAGATGTGATTATTTAATTAGTTTCGTTAACCAATCTGATCAATTTATTGGTGTCTTAGGAAGGCAACGGGGGGACCTCCATCGATCTCCACCTACATGGCCAATTTGAAAGATTGGGTCTTGAATTAGGTTGTTTAGCAATTTCATTTAGCCTATATCAGTTAGATCAGTCATATGATGATTGATTAGATAAGATCTAAATTTAAACTTCTCCATAAATATTAAGTCCACAGGTCTTTCATCGTTGTAGATGTGTGGGCATGCTACCAGTGTTGATTATTCTCAACTGGTTATAGTGGTTTAGTTACATTAGGAACACGCAACTATTCTATTAGAAAAGAGTTGCTCTAGAGTAAGGATGGGGTTGGATCCATGATAAACACTTAATTTAAGTCATTTAAAGCAAAAAATTATAGTTAATTTATTTTATTTATTAAAAATTTGATACTTCTTTTTATGTTTTACAGAAAAAATGATCGCTGATACAAAGAGTCTGATTCGTAGATCAAAAAGACTCAAGTTTGAAGAAAATTAGACTTAAAATAAAATTTAAATAAAAGAAGGATGCATACGGTATTATAAAAATGAAGATACTATGCAAGAAACTCAAAAGGATATAGATGTCATTTTAAAGAAACAAAATTTTCTTTTTGTAATTTTTATAATTTGGTAACAGCTAATTGAAGGAGCGAGTGCGCGCATGGACGCGCAGGTGGACGCGCGGGCGGGCGTGCGACATCGGACGTGCGAGGCAGCGTGGGTGAGTGGGTTCGCAAGGCAGTGTGAGCGCGAGGTGCAGCGAGTTCGTGGGGGACAGATGGACGCTCGTGGATCTAAAAATTAAAGGAAAAAAGATAATATTTGGAAATACTTCAAGAGGAAGAATTTATATTTTCTTTATTTGCTTGTGATCTTTCCATCTCATCCATCCATCTTTTAGTATTTAGTATTTTCTTTAGTCCCACATCGGAAAACCATGTAAAACTCCTCCCTCCTAACACCTATAAAAAGGCTTTTGTACTTCCATTGGAGGGGGAGCTCAGAAATTCTTCTAGAGCCTAACATAGAGGAATAAAAAGGGACTACTTCATGAGCAGCTAGGCTAGCAGTCTCGGGAGTGGAGAAAAAATTTTGTAACGACACAGAGATGGTTTATTGTTCTAAACTTTCTTGTATTTCTTTATATGAATAAAGATTATGCTTTTTATTTAAATCGTCATGAGTTCTTTATTTGCTCTCTTTCATATGCTTTTATTTATGCTTTTCTGTTAGATTAATATTAGGAACAACTTTTACTTTTCGAAGATGCACCGTGATCTATGGGTATAGGGCATGCTGAGGAAAGAAGAGTTGTTTACCTGATACTTTCTAGAGACACGTCGTGATCTACGGGTACGGGGTGTACTGAGGAAAGATAAATATTTTTCCTAAGATTAATTGCATCTATTTAATTAGAAAAGAGATACAACTCTGCTAGTGCAAAATTAATTCAAAATTTTTGAGCTCTTTATTTTCTAATTACATCAATTTTAAGATAATTTATTCTCTAAATCAAAAACAATGCTTCTTTCTTTTATTTTGCAATCTCAACTTAGCCCAGGTCCCTGAGGATACGATCTCGACTCATCCTACCTACGTAGTGAGTAGAGTTATTTTTGATGCTATCAACGACTACGCATCAAATTTTGGCACCGTTGTCGGGGATCTTGGCACAGTTGAATTAAAAAAAAAAAGCCACTGACATTTCATAACACTTAACTAAAATAGCGTAACCTCAAATATAAAAATTTTAACTTGATTGGACACCTTGTTTCTTTGTATTGCATCTCCATAATTAACTTTAAGGGCGCAACCCATTAACTAAGATAAGGTGGGAATTTGATCACCCTTCCTTGGCCCACAAATCACTCCTTTGCATTTGCATAACCTAGACCTTAATCTAAAATTAATTAGACGTTGACCCCTAAGGATTTCGAGCTCAATAGGATAAGAAAGCTCTAGAGTTGAACCGAGTGCAGATTGGTTAATTGCTCGGTGTCTAAGGCAAGTGGTTAAAGAAAGTGGTTTTCAATTGGTTTCGTTGACTGACTTGGCTAACTCAGTTGGTGTCTAAGGTAAGCAACGAGCAGGAAACCTCTCACATCTTACGCTTACCTAACCGAGTCAGTTAGTCAGTCTTGAGCTTGGAGTACTCAAAGACGGTCTTGAAAGTTAGGAGCTGTCTAGATCTAAGTTAACCTTAGGATAGAGAGTCTATGCTTGTTTAAGTTGATTGCAATTAACATCTAAACATTAACTAATTTCGCCCTTTTCATAGATTTAAAATTCTTAGGTTCTTCTCTTTAGATTTTCATCACTCTTTTCTCACTTTATTATAAAAATATATATATATATATTATAAAAACTAAAATTTTTTGTGTTTGCTCTAAAGTATAATTGTAAGGTGTATGCTTGGCCGTAGATCGTTACGACCAAAAATCTATCCTTTTGATCCAGAAATAGAAAGAACTTTTAGAGCTAACAGACGTAAAAATATGGACTGAAATCAGGAGAATGATCTACCCAGACAATTGAAGGAGTACTTTACTCCTTCCACATATACCTACTCTCCTTGTATTCAAGTGCCCCCTATGGAGGCCACTCAATATGAAATTAAGTCCAGTATAATCCAAATGTTACCTTCATTTTATGGACTTAGTAATGAGGACCCTTATAAACATCTTGAAGAATTTCTTGAGATATGCTCAACTGTCAAAATTCACAACTTCTCCGATGATGCTCTTAGGTTAAAATTATTTCTTTTCTCACTTAAGGACAAAGCAAATACTGGCTACATACTTTGGATTCCATGACTATATCAACCTGGGACCAGCTACAAGGAGAGTTTCTCAAGAAATATTTTTTCATAGAAAAAACTAATCAAATAAGGAAAGCCATAACTAGTTTTTCCAATTAGATGAAAAAATATTTCATGAAATATGGGAGAGATTAAAGGACCTTATTAGAAAATGTTCCCACCATGCTGTACCCAAGTGGCAGTTAATCCAATATTTTTATGATGGGCTATCTGAAAGACATCGACAAATGGTCGATGCATCATGCGGTGGAACGTTCATGTTGAAAAGTGAGGATGAGGCATGGTAACTGTTTGAAATTTTAAGTAAAAATTCATTACATCATATGTCTACCTCTATTAGAGATAAACCTATGTTAAACCCAAAGAGAGGTGGAATATATGAAGTAGGAAATACCATAGATATCCATCATAAGGTAGATGAATTGTCCCAAAAGTTAGATCGATTATTAAGTATAGGAAAGTCACCTTTTCCATCCCGTCAGATACAAGATATATGTGCAATGTGTTCGAGCCCCACTCATTGTGTGAATGATTGTCCGGTTGCACCACAGTTTCCTGAACATGTACAAGAACAAGTCCATCAAGCCCAAACTACTCATAGACCGGGAACAACCCCTATTCTAGTACGTACAATTCGGGATGGAGAAACCATCCGAATTTCTCATGGAAATCACAACCAGTGGTTCCTCTGGTGCAACAAAGATCAGGTTACCCAGATGTAACTTTTAGGCATCCATCCCAGACACAATACCAAAACCCTCCTCAACCCACTCTGAGTACTCATAGCTCGACTTTCGAAGAAAAGGTACTGCAAGCACTTAAAGGACTAAAAATGAATACCCAACTCCTTCACTCCCATACGCAATCAATAGCAAAGCTAGAGATCTAGATAGGTCAGCTAGCAACAACTTTTAGTAGGAGAGAAGAAGGCAAATTACCCAGTTAGCCTATTAATAATTCAAAAGGATAGTACATGGCTGAAAGCTCCATTGGTCTTGAAACTTTTTTCGAACATGCCAAATCGATCATTACTCTTAGAAGCAAAAAAATTTTAAATCAACCTGAAGTAATCCAACAACAAGAGCAACCAATTCCAGCTACAACAGAAAAGAAGAAATCTGAAGAGAGGAAAGAACCTGTTAACCCAGCACCCGCACCTAAAGCTCCATTTCTCAGTGCTTTAGAGTTCTCTCTGCCTCTTGATAAGAAGGGTATAAAAATGAATGAAATGTTGGAACAGTTTAAACAGTCCAGATAAACTTACCTCTTCTCGATGCCATTAAGCAAGTTCCGACCTATGCCAAATTTTTAAAGGACCTGTGTACACAAAAACAAAAATCAAAGGCACAAATACCAAGAAAAGTCCACCTAACTGAGTAGGCCAACTTAGTTTTCCAGCAAATTACCCCACCCAAACTGAAAGATCAGGTACCCCAATTATTTCTTGTGTCATAAGGAACCTCATGATTAAGAAGGCATTATTAGATTTGGGTGCAAGTGTCAACCTTCTCTCGAGCTCTATATGTTGGAGCACAATCCTGGCTCCTACCATGGACCTTGGGTGTAGCGAAACCAGCAACGAACAAATCTGGAGACTTCTGGACTCGATCGAAGGCCCTTGACGAAATCAGCCTGATTGCTGTCTTCTTCGTTAGCCTTTCGTTCCAAATGAAGAATGCCTCTAAGATCACCTCTAAAAAATCCAAGATCTGGTACCCAACTAGATCAAGCCTGGACCGAGGTCTTTCAATTTGTAGATCTCAAATCGGGGCATTCTAGATAGGGAAGAAGGTAGATAGAACCAGACCTTGCAGATCTATCCTGCTGCAGCCTTTCCTGTAGATCTGTTGATGGAGATCTCACCCGCACCTCAAACGACCTCAGATCAACTCTAGATCTGAGAGAAACTTATACCAACCTCATAGCAAGAGATTTCAAGTTTAGGACCTAATATTTGGGTGGCTGCAAGAGAGGGAGAGGCAATATGGTTGGCGGCACAAAGGGGGAGGGGCTCAAAACCCTAGCGCCTCCCCTGCTTTTCCTACCTTCTATGGATCTGGCGGCAAGAAACCCTAGGGTTTCTTGCTCTTGGGGCATGGAGAATAGCTGAAGAGAGAGGGAGAAGAGAGAGAGAGACTTGGGAGAAAGGGTTTTCATATTCCTTGGCTTAATCAAACCTATACAGTGCATGTATATATAAACACAGGGTCAAGTGACCCAAACCCAAAACTCCCTTGACCAACTCTATGGGAGATTAGGTTAACCCAAGCCATGTACACCCATGACTCGACCTAATCTCACCTATCCTGGGCCTAGACCTAGCCCATAAAGAGTTGGTTCCTTGAGGCCCACATAACCTAGACCTCAAGAACCCGAAAGGCCCACAGCCTTTCAACCTAGGGCCCAACTAGCCCTAGAGCCTCCATGAAGCCCTCATGAATGATGGACCTTGGCCTTAGCCTTGGTCCCCTGGGCCTTGGCACACCACCTGGATCACAACAATCTCCACCTTGGTGTCCCAAGGCCTCAACCAGCTCCACTCTGTCCATCAGCCGAATCAACTCAACACATCTCTGAAAGCTATCCCGTGGAAGTAACTTTGTAAGTGCATCAGCTGGGTTCTCCTTGGTATGTACCTTTACCAGCTCCACCTCGCCATCCTCCACAAGCTCCCTGATTCGATGATATCGAATGTCGATGTGCTTTATCCTTGCATGATAGACTGAGTTCTATGCTAATAGAAGTGCACTCTGGCTATCACAATGCACTCTAATGGCCTTCTGAGTAAGGCCCATCTCCGTCAACAAACCCTTTAGTCAAAGTGCCTCCTTGCTGCTTCTGTCAGCCCAATGTACTCTATCTCTGTAGTGAATAGGGCTGTGATAGGCTGCAGACTCGATCTTCAAGAAATAGGACCTCCATATAGGCTAAAGATGAAGCCTGTCATAGACCTTCGGGTATCCACATCTCCACCGAAGTCTGCATCTACATAACCGCCAATTAGCCCCTGAGCCTCCCTGGACATGTTGGAGTATCCCACTGCACCTCCTCGCTATCTGTAGCAGATGCCAACTCCAACTGAACCCGCCAGGTATCTGAATATCCACTTCAGAGCTCTCCAGTGCTCCCTGCCAGGCTGCACCATGAACCTGCTAACCTGACTCACTGCATGAGCGATGTCTGGCCTACAACAGACCATCGCATACATCAAGCTCCCAACTCCTGAAGCATAAGGAACCATCTCCATCTCCTGAGCCTCCACCTCAGTCTGTGGCGCCATGGTCTTCGAGAGTCTGAAGTGACCGACAAGTGGCAGCTCCACCGGCTTTGCTCCCTTCATCCCGAACCTCTCTAAGACCTTCTGTATGTAGGCCCCCTGAGATAGATGCAGCACCCTCCAGGCTCGGTCTCTGAAAATCTCCATGCTAGGATCTTCCTTGCAGGGCCCAAATCCTTCATCTCAAACTCCCGAGATAAGGATGCCTTCAGATCCTGCACAACCTTCCTACTCTTGCATGCTATAAGCATGTCATCCACATACAAGAGTAGGAACACCCTAGAACCATCCTCAAGAGACTGAACATAAACACAGGGATCAAACTCGCACCTGGAAAGTCCAATGCTGCGCACATAGGAGTCGAACCGCTTGTACCATTGCCTCGGTGACTGCTTCAGCCCGTACAGTGACTTCTGCAACAAACAAACCTTTCCCTCTGATCCTAGATCCCTGAAATTGGGTGGCTGCTCCATGTAAATCCTCTCCTCCAAATGCTCATGGAGGAATGCCGTCTTGACATCCATCTGCTCCAGCTCTAAATCCTGAGTTGCTACAATACTCAGTAACACTCTGATGGAAGTATGTCTGACGACGGGAGAGAAGACCTCACTGAAGTCGATGCCTTCCTTCTGAGAGTATCCCTTGGCCACTAACCTCACCTTGAATCTGATACCTCCCTGCTTTGAAGGCCCTTCATTGCGACTGTAGACCCATTTGCAGCCAATGGGCCTCTTCTCCTGTGGCAACTGCACCAATCGCCACGTCTGGTTCTGGTGGAGAGACTGCATCTCCTCGGACATCGTCTGGACCCATCGCTCTCTGTCCTGGCTCTCAATAGCCTCCTGATATATATATGGGTCTCCATTCACTGTCACCAGGGCATATGACAGCATCTCCTCGAAGCCATATCAGTCCGGTTGCCTGATGGTCCTCTTGGGCTTGTGTAAGGCAACACCGATATCAGTCCTCGGTCCAGCTCGCTCCTGCTAGACCTCTTCACCTCGATCATCCATCTGAGTCCTCTCCACTTATGGAGACACCTTAGGTAGGTGCTCCACCTGAATGTCATATCCTCTAGTAGTACCTGCAGGAGGCAAAATCAAAGAGGTAAGCTGTCCAGCAGCACCCTGCTGGACCTCCTTCTGCTCCTGCTTCTCTCATCCTGCTCGCCTCCATAGGATTGACTCCTCATAAAAAGTCACATCCCGACTAATGATGACCTTCTCTTCCAAGGGATCCCATAGCCTGTATCCCTTAACTCCTCGCAGATAGCCTAGAAACACCATCTTGCGTGATCTGGCGTCTAGCTTACTCCGCTCACCAGCTCCAATGTGAACATAGGCCGTGCACCCAAATACCCGTAGATGGCCCAGCCCAACTGTCCTCCCAGACCACACCTCCTCTGGAAGCCTGCCATCCAACCTGATGTGAGGTGATCGATTGACCAAGTAACCGACTGCATCAACTATGTCAACCCAGAATGCCTTTGGAAGCCCGGCCTGCAGCCTCATGCATCGTGCCTTTTCCAGGAGTGTTCTGTTCATCCTCTCGGCCACCCCATTCTGCTGTGGAGTCTCCTTAACTGAGAAGTGTCTCCTGATCCCACACTCCTCACAGTAGTCCTGGAACTCTCTGCTGGTGTACTCTCCGCCATTGTCTGACCTCAGACACTTCACACTCCTCCCCTGCTCCTTCTCCACCTCAGCTCTCCAGATCTTGAACTTGGTGAAGACCTCTGACTTCTCTCTCATGAAGTAAATCTAGAGTTTTCTTGAGAAATCATCAATCAGGGTCATGAAGTATCTGGCCCCATTCCTAGCTGAAACTGGGGTTGGTCCCCACACATCCGTGTGTACTAACTCCAGAGGGGCTGCACTACGGGTTGTACTGATGTTGAACTGAACTCTCCTTTGCTTTCCCATCTGGTAAGGCTCACAGATCTCCCCTGTAGCACCATCCTCCAGATCAGAGATGAGTCCTCTCCTGCTCAACTCCCTCAGCCCCTTGTCACCCATGTGGCCTAGGCGGTAGTGCCACATCCTGTAAGCCCCCTGCTGGTCCTGTGCTGCAGCTGCTGCATCAGACTCTCCGGTCACCACAGATCCCTCCATGCGATAGAGGTTATTGTCCAACCTCCTACCTCTCATCACCACCATAGCTCCATTGGAGATGTTTAATACTCCGCTTCTAGCCCTACTACTGAAGCTGTATCCACTGCGCTCCAAGTAGCCTAGTGACACCAGATTCTTTTCCAGCTCCGGGATGTGCTTTACATTTGTCAATGTCCTCACAATCCCATCAAACATCCTCACCCTGACTGTCCCTATCCCAGCCACCTTACAAGGATGATTGTTGCCTAGAGTCACTGATCCCTCATCTGTCTTGGTGTATGTCGCAAACCAAGACCTGTGTGGTGTGTAGTGATGTGAGTACGCAGAGTCTAGTGTCCACTCCTCTGTGTAATGCCTGTGACCATCTGATACCACAAGTAGATCATCCTCCACTTGCTGCTCAGTAACTGCACTCACTGATTTTGAACCACTTCTTTCTCCCTTCTTGCTCTTCCATAGTGGACATTCTCGCTTGAAGTGCCCAAACTCGTTGCACTTGAAGCATTTCATCTCTTTCTTTTCCTTCCTAGACTTGTACCGCCCCCTGGACTTGCTTCTGCCTCTGCCTCTACCTGTCCTTTCCCCTACTGCCAAACCCTCCTGAGGAGCCCGATCTCTGGTCAACTTTTTTCTTTGCTCATTAGACCTCAGCACTGAGACCATGTCCTCATATTCCAGAGTCTCCTTGTCGTAGAATAGTGTAGTCATCAAAGAGTCATATGATCCTGGCAGCGAACACAAAAGCAACAGAAACTTGTCCTCCTCATCCAGCTTCACCCCGATATTCATCAACTCCGTGCACAACTGGTCGAACCTCTGAATGTGGCCAATCACATCAGATCCCTCCTACATCTGAAGACTGTACAACCTCTTCTTCAGCATTAGCTTGTTGCACATATTCTTCCCCATATACATGGTGTGCAACTTCGACCAAAGGCCCTTCGGGGTCTTTTCTTCCAGCACTGAATACAACGCCGCATTCGCCAAACATCCTCTGATCATCGAGCATGCTTTCTTCTCCAACGATGCCCACTGTCTATCTGTCATTCCCTCAGGCTTCTCATCCAAAGCCTGATCCAGATCTACTTGCACCAAAAGATCCTCCACCTGGATTTTCCACATGAAAAAATTTCTCTTGCCATCAAACTTCTCAAAATTGACCTTCATATTGCTGCCCATGGATCCAAGCCAAACAAGCAATATAAAATCAAGAAGTGTAGAATATACCTTGATGGTACCTTGCTGAAAATTTTCAGCACTTGGGATCTTTAACTTCTCATGCTTGGAACTGCTTCCTCACCACCGTGGCTCTGATACCAACTATTGGAGCATGATTCCAGCTCCTCCCATGGATCTTGGGTGCAGCAGAACCAGCAATAAACAAATCTGGAGACTTCTGGACTCGATCGAAGGTCCTTGATGAAATCAGCCTGGTTGCTGTCTTCTTCGTCAGCCTTTCGTTCCAGATGAAGAATGCCTCTAAGATCACCTCTAAAAAATCCAAGATCTGGTACCCAACTAGATCAAGCTTGGATTGAGGTCTTCCAATTCATAGATCTTAAATTATGGTATTCTAGATAGGAAGAAGATAGATAGAACCAAACCTTGCAGATCTATCCTGCTGCAGCCTTTCTTATAGATCTGTTGATGGAGATCTCACCCGCACCTCAAACGACCTCAGATCAACTCCAGATCTGAGAAGAACTTGAACCAACCTCGTAGCAAGAGATTTCAAGTCTTGGACCTGATGTTTGGATGGCTGTAAGAGAGGGAGAGGCAATATGGTTGGTGGCACAAAGGGGGAGGGGCTCAAAACCCTAGCGCCTCCCCTGCTTTTCCTACCTTCTATGGACCTGGCGGCAAGAAACCCTAGGGTTTCTTGCTCCTGGGGCATGGAGAATAGCTGAAGAGAGAGGGAGAAGAGAGAGAGAGACTTGGGAGAAAGGGTTTTCGTATTCCTTGGCTTAATCAAACCTATACAGTGCATGTATATATAAACACAGGGTCAAGTGACCCAAACCCAAAACTCCCTTGACCAACTCTATGGGAGATTAGATTAACCCAAGCCCATGTACACCCATGACTTGACCTAATCTCACCTATCCTGGCCCAGACCTGGTCCATAAAGAGTTGGTCCCTTGAGGCCCACATAACCTAGACCTCAAGAATTCGAAAGGCCCACAGCCTTTCAACCTAGGGCCCAACTAGCCCTAGAGCCTCCATGAAGCCCTCATGAATGATGGACCTTGGCCTTAGCCTTGGTCCCCTGGGCCTTGGGCACACCACCTGGATCATAACACTGTATATGATCTATTTGGATTTGGAGAGTTAAAACCCACGATAGTGACCTTACAACTAGCAGACTGATCCATTAAGGTACCCCGTGGAATGCTGGAAGACGTATTGGTGAAAGTAGATGAATTTTACTTTCCTGTTGACTTTCTTGTGCTGGATATGGAATCTGGCAGCAACCCCAACTAAATACCAATCATCCTAGGTAGACCCTTCTTAGCAACCGCTAATGCTTGTTTAAATTGTAGGATCAGAGTTATGGATGTATCTTTCGAAAATAAGAAGCTAAGGTTGAATATTTTCAATGCATCTTTGGGACCACCTGTGTACGACCATAATGAGATCAACTTGTTAGAGGAAGTTATAGAAGATAAAGCTCCTACCTTGCTCAACTCAGATCCTTTATAAGCATGCCTAACACATTTTGGAATGGATAATTTTTATATTCATGGATACACTGAAGAAATACATGCTTTGCTAGAACCTCTCAATTTGAGCACCAATCTCCCTTGGACTGTAAAGTATGAGAAATTACCAATTCAATCAAGCCCTTTGGTACCATCCTTAGAAGCACCACCTACTCTAGAGTTAAAGCCTCTTCCTGCCATGCTGAAATATTCATTTCTTGGATCCAATGATACCCTTCCAGTGATCATTGCGTCTGACCTAGCCAACGACCAGGAAGACAAACTTGTCGGGGTACTCAAAAAGCATAAAGAGGCTATAGGGTGGTCAATTGCCGATTTGAAGGGTATAGATCCTTCTATTTGCATGCATCATATTCACTACGAGGTTGAGTTAAAACCACATAGGGACATGCAACGAAGATTGAATCCGAATATGTGGAAAGTCATGAAAAAAAGTAGTGAAATGGCTAGATGTTGGAATTATCTACCCAATTTCAGATAGCCAGTGGGTTAGTCCAACCCAAGTAGTACCTAAGAAGTCAGGTATTATCGTAATAGAGAATGATGAGGGTGAGTTAATTCCTACTCGTGCAACAACTGGTTGGCGAGTATGTGTGGACTACCAAAAGCTGAATGCCGTTACTAGGAAAGATCATTTTCTTTGCCTTTTATTGATCAAATTTTAGAACGGCTAGCAGAAAAAAGTTTCTTCTATTTTCTAAATGGATATTTGGGATATAACCAGATCCCGATATTTCCTACTGATCAAGAAAAGACTACCTTCACATGTCCTTATGGAACATTTGCATTTAGACGTATGCCATTCGATCTCTGCAATGCACCAGCCACTTTTCAACGGTGCATTTTGGCCATCTTTTCTGATATGATCGATAATTTTTAGAGGTCTTCATGGATGATTTTTCAGTATTTGGCTCTACCTTTGATGATTGTCTTCAGAACCTAACCAAGGTTCTTCAATGATGTATAGAGACAAATTTGGTTTTAAGTTAGGAAAAGAGCCATTTCATGGTGTGGAAAGGAATTGTATTAGGAATATTATTTCTGAAAGAGGGATCGAGGTAGATAAAGCCAAAATTGAGGTCATTTCAAAACTACCACCCTCTACTTCGGTCCGACAAATACGATCCTTCTTAGGTCATGCCGGATTTTATAGACGCTTCATCAAAGACTTTAGCAAGATTTCAAGACCCCTGTGCAATTTGTTGGCCAAGGACACACCATTCGTCTTTGATGAAGACTGTTTGAAAGCATTCAACACATTACGAACAGCCCTGACAACAGCACCCATAATAAAATCCCCTGACTGGTCCATTCCATTTGAGATTATATGTGATGCCTCTGACTTTGAATAGGTGCCGTCTTAGGCCAAAAAATCAATAAAGAGCCACATGTGATTTATTATGCTAGCAAAACTCTTTCCGATGTCCAATTAAACTACACCACAACAGAAAAAGAGCTACTAGCAGTAGTGTTCGCCCTTGAAAAATTTCACTCATATCTGTTAGGGTCTAAGGTTCTAGTTTACTCTGATCATGCGACTCTGAAACATCTCCTCTCAAAGAAAGATACTAAACCACATTTGATCAGATGGATCCTTCTTTTACAAGAATTTGATCTAGAAACTTGAGATAAGAAGGGTTCGAGAATGTGGTAGCTGATCACATCTCCAGGATCTTAGTTGAACACACGATAGGCATAGATGAGGTCAAAGAGAAATTTCCTGACGAACAACTTTTCACAATCTCCTCTAGCCGTCCTCCATGGTTTGCCCATATTGTCAATTACTTATCAACAGGACATGTACCTTCTCACTGGACAAAATAAGAAAAGGATCAATTTTTCTCGCAAATTAAACATTATTTTTGGGAAGAACCAGAGCTGTTCAAATATTGTTCAGATCAAGTAATCCGACGTTGTGTCCCTGAGTGTGAAGTCCAAAGTATTCTTAACTTTTGCCACTCGCTAGCATGTGGGGGACATTTTAGTGGAAGAAAAACTGCAGCAAAGGTGTTGCAGAGTGGATTTTATTGGCTGACATTATTCAAAGATGCACATGAATTCAGTCGTAATTGCCTGCGATGCCAGCAAACAGAAAATATTTCGAGAAAAGATATGATGCCCCTATCCCCTATACTTGTAGTAGAAATTTTTGATGTTTGGGGAATTGATTTCATGGGACCCTTTCTCTCCTCATTTGGATTCGAGTATATTTTGGTAGCAGTGGACTACGTATCAAAATGGGTAGAGGCTATGGCAACCTGAACCAATGATCACAAAATCATGATCAACTTCATTCAACATAACATCTTTAGTCGATTTGGATATCCAAGAGCCATAATTAACGATGGGGGTACACACTTCACAAATAAGCACTTCGACATGCTATAAAAAAATATGGAATAACTCATAAAGTTGCCACACCTTATCACCTTCAGACAAGTGGCCAAGTTGAGGTCTCCAATAGGGAGATCAAGCATATTCTTGAAAAAATGGTAAGACCCAATAGAAAAGATTGGTCAGCACGCTTAGATGATGCATTATGGGCTTACCGTACTGCTTTTAAAACACCCATAGGAATGTCTCCTTATCGACTTGTATTCGAAAAAGCTTGTCATCTGTCGGTGAAATTGGAATATTGTGCATTTTGGGCCATACGGCAATTTAACTTTGATATGAAAAATGCAGGTTCCAATAGGAGACTTCAACTAAATAAACTTGAAGAGCTAAGTAATAAAGCGTATGAGAGTGCTAGAATTTATAAGGCTCGAACTAAAATGTACCATAATAAATTTATTGCACGAAAAATGTTCGAGCCTAATCAAAAAGTTTGGCTCTTCAATTCTAGGTTGCATCTATTTTTTGAAAAACTTCGCTCACGTTGGGACGGACCTTTCATTGTAACTCATGTATTTCCTCATGGAGCTATAGAACTCAAAAATCTTAAACAGGAGAACACTTTTAAAGTGAACGATCAGTGATTGAAACCTTACATAGATGAAATTAGTGATGGAGAATTAATTGAATCTGTTGATTTAGTAGATCCAATACCGCCATAATACTCAATTCAGTCTGGCTGAAGATGTAAAATTTAGCGCTTGTTGGGAGGCAACCCAATGATTTCATTTTTTTTTTTTTACTTTACCACAGCTGCAGGAATTTAGAACAAGAGCCTATTAATCAATGAAGCTATCTTCAACTTTCGAAGCAAAATTATCTCAAGTGCACTCTCTCTTTTATTTTCTTTGCTTTCCTACTCCATTGAGGATAATGTAGATTAAGTTGGGGGGGGAGGAAATTAATCAAATCCTCGAGTATGATCAAAAATAATTAGTTTTATGTATCCAAATTTTATTTTGATTAAGAATCAATTAGGCATCCTAAACAATGAATGATTAATGATCAAGATAATTTTAGAGATACTAAAGAATAAATTATTAAAAAAACCCAATGAATGATAGGATTTAGACTAGACCAAATTTTAGGAGTGATTCTACAATCATCTTCTTACTGATCTCAATAAAGAATCTGCTTCATGAGAGATTGGGTGGAAAGGTTGAGGTATGCAAAAATTCTCCTTAAAATTTATTTAAAAAAAAATATTGATTTCCTACTGAGTAACCGGGTCCTTTCGCCTAAGTAAGCATTGTGGTTCATGTAAAAAGGTGGGCAATGTTAAAAAAAAAATAGTAGATAATAAGGGTGTTGGGAATAGGTCCCAAAGCCAATCATCAGCCTGTTGATGGTTGTACTTATTTTTGTATATGTACATGAATTATGAATTAATAAAAATATTTTGGATTTTTTATCAGAAAATATTTCATCTTCTAATGAACTCCTATCTTGTGGTGAAGTCCTTAGGACTATTTAGACTCGACAAAGGAGGATTTATCGTTTAGTCCTTAAATCTGTTCGTGATCAAATGATACGTTGTTACCAAGGACGACAACATTTATCAAGCATAGGTCGTTGTGTGCCATATAGGTTGGTTGTCCTTTTAACCAACGAGTGTGGAGACACTGGTATGGCATACAGGTGAGATGTAAGGGTATATCTGCATTGAACGTGATCGACTCCAGAGCTATTTCTACTGTCAAGATTTGCTCTGATAGAATATGGGTATAAATATCCTCTGACCTGAGACCACCATAGTGAATTACAAGCAACTCACTGCACTTAGGCACTGGACTACCTAAATTTTTAATTCAGTGATGGAAGGCTGTTGGGTGTAGTCAAGTTTTTGACTTGTCGGTGCGTGTGTCAAGATGGGATTGACCACTCCAGTTTAGGAGCTGTGTACAGTCGTGTTTCAATTTAGCAAAACCTTGGCCAAGGTAGTCCTTGTGAGGAGTCACAGGACTGTTTGAGTTGAGCATGATTCGGATGATCTAATCAGAGTTGACAGTTTAACCCTAAGTCGTCCTAAACACAGGGGTCAAAAGGATGAATTATACCGTAACCATATTCATATAGATTCTGAGTGTTGCGATTGTGACTCTTCGATCTATCCAGATGTCGGGTACCATTGCTAGATGGTCACTTCGATTAGTACAGGAATTGGTTCCTGTGCTACCGGCTTAGGTTCGAACCTGCGGGGTCACACACATTAGAGGTTTCTATCTGATCTGATGGCTGATGTAGAATCCTACATATTTGGGGCTCAGTGATCGAGAATCAAGATTCTCTGATCATGAGTTCCACACATTATGGGTACCGGGGTCAAGAGTCCCACTGGTTGGGACTTTTCGATCAGGGTTACATATCGATGAATTCTGATGCCCGATTGCCCATCGAATTTGGACTCAGTATTTATGAGAGGTTTAATTAGTGATTTGATCACTAATTAACTCAATTTGATTGAGTAATTATTTTTGGATCAAGTCCAATTGAATTGGATTCAATTGGGTTTGACCCGATTAGGTTAAGAGTTGACCTAATCGTCAAGATGGTTTGGTCCCTGATTTGATCAGGGGTTGGACTTAGTCAATTCCTGATTTGATTAGTATTTTATTAAGCCTAATTAAGTCTAATTAAGTTGGGTTTAAATTAGTCTAATTGGACCTAACTTATTTGGTTCAATCAGGTTGGTTTAAATAATTAAACCACCTTGACCCAATCTCCATGCGCCACCTCACTTCCATTGCACCCATTTGAATTCATAAGAAGGAACTTCTCATGAATTTTTTTCTCACGCCAAGCCCTCTCCACGCTCCACTTTAATGTGCCAAATGAATGGATAAAGATGATTGGTTGGCCATTCAAATTCAAAATAAAGTTTGAATTTGAATGGGCAATCAATCTTTGCATCTTATCCCTTTTTTTATTCCTCATTTATTACATGAGAAAAAGTTTCTCATGAAAGCACTCCATGCATAATTTAAGCCATGCCTCACATCTTTAGTGGATAAGGAATGAGTTGGTGTCCATTTGAATTCAAAATTTGATTTGAATTCAAATGTGCAATTACTCATCTTTATCCTTTCTTTTGGATAAGATGTTTGACGTTGTTATAAAAGGAGGAGAAGAGTGGGGCATGCAAGAAGAAGATTTTGGGATGTGAGAAGTCTTGTGCGTGAGAAGGAAGTCCATATCCTTCCAAGAGAAAAAGAAAGAAAAGAAAGAAAAGTGGGTGCAAGGTTTCTGGTGAGTTCCCTAGAGTTTTAGCCTGAGGTTTGGGAAGTGAGAAAGTGAGCTACGAGTGTCGTGAGCCCACAAAATCTCAGGGAGATCTTCAACATCCTCTTAAATATGTCTGTTGATGATCTGAAGTATCTGAAGAATCGGCAGACATAGATCGAAGGAGTTCGATCAGCATCGGCCGTCAAAAGGGCTCTACTACGAGCTAGCACTCGTGAGGAGTCGATCAGATCGGGAGCTTCGTGTGAATGATCCGTAGAGATTAGACATGCTGTGTGGCTACGTCGCGATGATCAGACTCTCCCGACGGTGATCAAATTGCGACGATCTACTACCCGCACAAAGGTATTGTGTTCTGAACACATTACAATAAAGTATTTATTGTTCAAATTCGAATTTCAAATTTAAATGCATGCATGCTATATATCATATTTAGATCCTAATGTAGGATAAATTTATGTTAATTAATTAGATTAATTAATATTTTTTTGCTGTAAAATCATAATTTTAAAAAAGTTTAAAATTATCATTTTACCCCTGCACTGAATTTTTCCACAAATGGTATCAGAGCGGGTTCTTAGATATGATTTATATATTTACATGCGTAGATTAAATTGTAATCTAAAAGTTTAAATTTGAAATTTGAAATTCAAAATTTGAATTTTGAATTTTGAAAGTTGTTCGAAATTCAAAATTTAAAAATTTGAAATTCAAAATTTAAAATTTAAATTTTGAAATTTAAAATTCGAAATTCAAAATTCAAAAAAATTTAAAATTCAAAATTTGAAATTTGAAATTTGAAATTTGGTTGAAATTTCAAATTTAAAATTCAAAATTTAAAATTCAAAATTTAAAATTCAAAAATTTGAAATTTGAAATTTGTTTGAAATTTGAAATTCAAAATTTAAAATTTAAAATTTAAATTTTAAATTTTAAAATTGATATATTTAGATATACTTGATCCAAGTAGCAAGTAATCGAATTGGGTTGGTTGCCATGGCCGTCCGGTCATAGGAGAAAAGCAGGGTTTAAAGGCCCTCTCCTCCTATTCAATGGGGTCTCTTATGGCGGTAGGGGTGCCGCTGTAATTATATCCCATGCAGATGAAGCAGCGAAAAAAATTAATTGTAAAAGTTCAATTGTGAAATTTATCATGAATGTGTTAGATTAAATCTAAAAGAATATTCATGATTTATTTTGATTGAGTTATTTTCTGTTATGTAATTAGCAATAGGATTGCTATTTATGAAATGTGCTGATCTATTTGTGAAATGAGTTAACATATTTGGTGAACAGAAAATAAAACCTTTCAAATTTGAAAATTATTTTCAAAATATCAAATCCTGACCCATCAGCCCAAATACTTAATTAAAAGAATTAAGTGTTGTCTAATAGGTTTAAAATTGTGAATTAAGATCTAAGATAATTGCATAAACTTGTAGGTCAATGGGTTAGATGGATTAGGTCCATAATTGGGTTAAACCTAAGGTTAGCTTAAAGAAATAGACTAAATTAGAGTAATTGGTCAAATCTAATCAAAAGTTGAATTAGATTAGGTCAAGGATACTCTAGACTCAACTCCAATAGTTGTAGTTGAATGGGTCCATATCTTTAACTAGACCAAGATGGACTTAATTCATGGCTACGCGGTGGAACTCTATTTACTAATTTGATCAAATTAAAACTAATGAATCGGTTGGTGTCTAAGATAAGTTTGGCAGTTTGACCAGTGATTTTTAAGCGGGAGCTACTCGCAGTGATTTGATCTCTGATGAGTTAATGGCTTATCTCCACCACTGATCTCACTTATCTGGACAACCTGATAAATTAGGTTTTGATTAGATCACTTGGTGATTAGGGCTCACCCATGTCATTAGGTAAATCAGTTTGACTGATTTAGGTGCTCCTAATGCTAGCTTTAATTAAATCTTTTTTTAATTTAACTTGGTGAAGTCAGTGAGAGGATTGAAATTGGCTGGATATTTTCTTCTCATCTATCCTTTAATAAAATCCTCAAAAATTATTAGGTCTCTAAAAAAAAAATGATTAAGTTATATTGATAACTAAGTCATAGCCTCCCATTAAGTGAGTGATAATGAGTCCATTAGTTTAATAATCATTGGAGGCCCAAAGGCCTGGTGCTTATTGACTAATGAAATTATCATTCATAATATGATAATTTGGTTTGAGTCTTTCTGATGGTGATCAGGTTGGCCGGCCAAAGTCGGGCCTGATCATTTATTGATCTGATTCACCAAATCAAATCATGTTAATGGTTGGACCTAACTATATCTTTTCAGTGGAGGCCAAAGCCTACTGATTAGGTTCTGGGGCAAAATTAATTACTAGAAGTTGTTTAGAGAAACAACTGATTATGAACCTACCCATAGATGTACATGGGTTGACCAACCAAAGTTAGGCTCGTGTGTAGTCTGTGTGGATTCTAGTACCCACTAAAAAATTAAAGTAATTCCTCGAATTAGAGGTTGAGGCTACCAGTTCGTAAAAATACTGGGAGAAACTTTAGACTAAAGTCCAAATCTTTAGTATTTATAATTTATGTACTAATAGAGGTCTAGTTTTTCTTTATGCAGCTATGGCTACTACCCTATCCCTCCGGTCATTATTAGATAATACAAGCTCATGGGACCTAATTTCGATAGCTGGTATCAAAAATTAAAAATCATCCTTGAGCATGAGCGGATCCTTTATGTAGTAATAGATCCGGCACCTAAGGAGCCAGCCCCGAACGTTAGAGGGATGGTTCGAGACACTTATCAGAAGTGGTTCAACGATCGCACCACTGTTTGGTGCATTATGCTGGCGGCAATGAATGATGAGTTCAGCCGCAGGTTCGAGAACGCCCAGCCATAGGAGATGCTTCAAATGTTGAACGACTCTTTTGGCATGCCTGACGATGTTGAAAGGCACAAAACTAGTTGCGCCATTTTCAATGCTCGGATAAGGGATGGAGCCTCAGTCACTGATCATGTACTGTACATGATCGAAATGATTGAGCGCCTAAGTAAACTGGGCTTTCCCCTGCACGAGCAGCTCGGTAAGGATGCGATCCTTAATTCATTGCCCAAGTCCTTCCTCCCTTTTCTTACTCATTTTTGGATGACAAAGCCTGCAGTGAACTACCACAGCTTGTTGGGGTTGCTGCAGAACTTTGAGAAGGATCACCAGCTCCATAAGGAGTCGGTGAATGTAGTGGGAGGATCTTCTTCTGGTCATCGACCCTTTAAGAAAGGGAAGAAGAAGAACAAGAAGAAGAAGAATAAGAAGATGCAGCTGCATGCTGGGACGTCTGTACAGGGTCAGATTAAGAAGCGCAAGCCTGACCAGAGCCAGGCGAGTGCTTCTTTTGTAAGAAGTAGGGGTACTGAAAGAGGAACTGTCCTCTATACATTGCCTCCCTGGATCCGAACAGGCCAAAGAAGAAGCAAGGTACTTATATGATAACACCTTGCAACTTTTCCATTTGTGATACTACTGCCTGGGTATTGGATATCGGAAGCCTTATCATATTTGCAATTCGATGCAGGGTCTGTAGGTCAGTAGGAGATTTGATGAAGGCGAGAGATTCCTAAACGTTGGAGATGAAGCAAAGTTTCAATTCTAGCATTAGGAATCATGAACCTTGTAATCAATTCTTGAAATATAATTCTGAGTGAATATCACTATTGTCCAAATTTTTATTAAATATTATTTCTGTAGACCTTTTGGCCATGAACGGTTATCAATTTTTAATAAAAAAAATTTTGCAATATCATTTTGAATGGTGTTACAATGTTTGTTGGACAACTTAATAATAGAATTTACTTTCTATCACAACCTGTTAATGTGGTTCAAACCTTCGGTAAATGCTCTAGAATAGATTATGTGTCAGAAGTCTACCTTTGGCTCTGTAGGCTAGGTCATATCAATAAAAATAGGATAAACAGGTTGGCTCAAGAAGGAATTCTTGAAGTAGGTGATTGTGAATCACTTCCAACCTGTGAGTCCTGTCTTCTTGGTAAAATGACCAAATCACCTTTTACTGGAAAAGGTGAGTGAGCCAGTGAACTCTTGGGTTTGGTACATTCTGATGTATGTGGACCCATGAGCTCAAGTGCAAGAGGTGGATATTTCTACTTCATAACCTTCACAGACGACCTATCGAGGTATGGGTATGTCTATTTAATGAAGCATAAATCAGAGTCATTTGAAATGTTCAAACTATTCTGAAATGAGGTAGAAAAATAAACTGAAAAGTGTATTAAAACTCTTCGATCTGATCGAGGAGGTGAATATCTTTCCAATAATTTTCTGACATATCTTGAGGAGAATGGGATTCTCTCTCAGTGGACTCCTCCTGGAACACTACAACATAATGGTGTATCTGAAAGGAGGAATCAGACCTTGTTGGACATGGTTCGATCCATGATGGGGTTTGCTGGTCTGCAGATCTTCCTCTGGGGATATGCGCTCGAATCGGCTTGTTACCTTCTAAATAGAGTTTCGAGTAAGTCTGTAACCAAAATGCCATATGAGATATGGATAGGACGTAAGCCAGTACTCTTGCACCTTAGGGTTTGGGGGTGTCCAGTTTATGTTAAACGTTTAATTACGGACAAGCTTGGACCTAGGTCTGACAAGTGTAATTTTATAGGATACCCAAAAGAGACCAAAGGGTATTATTTCTACCTAGCTGATAAGCAAAAAGTGTTTGTCAGCCTTAAGAAATCTTTTTTGAAAGGGAGTTCCTTGGTGAAGGGACTGTTGCCTCTAAGGTCTAACTTGACGAAGTTCGACAGGTGAAAAAACCGACACAAGTTGCTGAACCTGAGCCAGATTTGATTAGATCAGATCCGGAGCCCATTGTTCAAACACCCTTAAGGCGATCTGGTAGAGTACCAAGTCAATCGGACAGATACTATGATTTCTTAGTTCGGGATGACGATCCTATCGAACTTGATGAAAATGATGAGGATCCGATCACCTACATGGATGTAATGCAGAGACCCGACTCTGAGAAATGGCTAGAGGTCATGAAATCCGAAATGGAGTCCATGAAGGTCAATGATGTGTGGACATTGGTTGACCCACCCGAAGGAGTAAAACCCATAGGGTGTAAATGGGTCTTCAAGAGGAAGAGAGGCACAGACGGAAAGGTGGAAACCTATAAAGCCCATATGGTTGCCAAGGGATATCGTCAACGTTATGGTATAGACTATGATGAGATATTTTCTCCTGTGGCAATGCTCAAATCTATTCGGATTATGCTTGCGATAGCTGCCCATTTGGACTATAAAATTTGGCAGATGAATGTGAAGACAGCTTTCCTAAACGGAGAGCTGGATGAAGAGGTGTATATGATACAACCTGAAGGATTCACATCCACAGATGAGTCTAAGGTGTGCAGGCTATAGAGGTCCATTTATGGACTTAAGCAGGCATCACGGAGTTGGAACATACGTTTTGATAAGATGATCAAGACGTATGACTTCGTTAAGAATGGAGAAGAGCCATGTATTTATAAGTGGGCTAATGATATAGTAGTAGTATTTCTTGTATTGTATGTGGATGACATTCTCTTAATCGGGAATGATGTCCCTGCATTACAGGGAATAAAGATTTGGCTGTCGTCATAGTTCTCTATGAAGGATCTGGGAGAAGCTTCCTACATCTTAGGGATGAGGATCTATAGGGATAGATCTAAAAGGTTGCTTGATTTATCTCAGTCCACGTACATTAATACTATGCTGAAGAGGTTCAGCATGGAGAATTCCAAGAAAGGCTATCTTCCGATAGGCCATGAAATTTCTCTCTTAAAGAGGGATTATCCGACAACACCTCAAGAGAGAGAGCGTATGGGTAGGATTTCATATACTTTGACAGTGGGATCTATCATGTACGCCATGACATGTACACAATCAGATGTGGCATACTCACTAGGGGTAGTGAGTAGATACCAATCTGATCCAGGGGAGAATCACTGGAAGGTTGTTAAAACCATCTTGAAGTATTTAAGAAATACTAAGGACCAGTGGCTTGTTTATGGTAAATCAGACTTGAGACTTATAGGGTTTACAGACTCTAGTTTCCAATCTGATCACGATGACAATAAAAGTGTGTCGGAATTTATTTTTACCCTTAATGGTGGGGCTATCTACTGGAAAAGTTCCAAGCAGCACATAGTGGCTGATTCAGTTTGCGAGGTGGAGTATGTCGCCGCATCAGATGCTGCTAAAGAAGCGGTGTGGCTGAGAAAATTCATCATCGAGCTCGGAGTAGAACCCTCCCTTGTTGGTCCAGTTCTGCTCTACTGTGACAGCTCTGGAGCCATTGCTCAGGTGAAGGAACCAAAGGCACATCAGCGGATGAAGCATATTCTGCACCGCTACCATATTATCCAGAAAATTATGGATCGAGGTGACGTCGATCTTCAGAAGATCGACGAAAAAGAGAACCTGGCCGACCCATTCACTAAAGCCATTGCGGTGAAGGAGTTCAACGACTACAAGTCGAAGATGAGTATTAGATACTGCACCGATTGGCTTTAGGCCAAGTGGAAGATTGTTGGGAATAGTGTCCCAAAGCCAATCATCAGTCTGTTGACGGTTGTGCTCATTTTTATATATGTAAATAAATTATGAATTAATAAAAATTATTTTGATATTTTTCATCACAAAATATTTCATCTTCTAATGAACTCTTATCTTGTGGTGAAGTCCTTAGGACTATTTAGACTCGACAAAGGAGGATTTGTCATTTAGTCCTTAAATCTGTTCGCGACCAAATGATACGTTGTTACCAAGGATGACAACGTTTATCAAGCATAGGTCATTGTGTGCCATATAGGTTGGTTGTCCTCTTAATCAATGAGTGTGGAGACACTGGTATGGCATACAGGTGAGATGTAAGGGTACATCTGCACTAAATGTGACCGACTCCGGAACTATTTCTGCTATCAAGATTTGCTTCGATGGAATATGGGTATAAATATCCCTTCGACCTGAGACCGCCACGGTGACTTGCAAGTAACTCACTGCACTTAGGCACTGGACTACCTGAATTTTTAATTCAGCGATGGAAGGTTGCTGGGTGTAGTCAAGTACTTGACTTGTCGGTGCGTGTGTCAAGATGGGATTGACCACTCCAGTTTAGGAGCTGTGTACAGTCATATTTCAATTTAGCAAAATCTTGGCCAGGGTAGTCCTTGTGAGGAGTCACAGGACTGTTTGAGTTGAGCATGATTCGGATGATTTGATCAGAGTTGACAGTTTAACTCTGAGTCATCTTAAACACAGGGGTCAAAAGGATGAATTATACAGTAACCATATTCATGTAGGTTCTGAGTGCTGTGATTGCGACTCTTCGACCTATCCGGATGTCAGGTACCATTGCTAGATGGTCACTTCGATTAGTACAGGAATTGGTTCCTGTGCTACCGGCTTAGGTTCGAACCTGCGGGGTCACACACATTAGAGGTTCCTATCTGATCTGATGGCTGATGTAGAATTCTATATGTTTGAGACTCAGTGATCGAGAATCAGGATTCTCTGATCACGAGTTCCACACATTATGGGTACCGGGGTCAAGAGTCCCACTGGTTGGGACTTTTCGATCAGGATTACATATCGATGAATTCTGATGTCCGATTGCCCATCGGATTTGGACTCAGTATTTATGAGAGGTTTAATTAGTGATTTGATCACTAATTAACTTAATTTGATTGAGTAATTATTTTTGGATCAAGTTCAATTGAATTGGATTCAGTTGGGTTTGACCCGATTAGGTTAAGAGTTGACCTAATCGTCAAGATGGTTTGGTCCCTGATTTGATCAGAGGTTGGGCTTAGTCAATTCTTGATTTGATTAGGATTTTATTGAGCCTAATTAAGCCTAATTAAGTTGGGTTTAAATTAGTCTAATTGGACCTAACTTATTTGGTTCAATCAGGTTGGTTTAAATAATTAAACCTCCTTGACCCAATCTCCATGCGCCCTCACTTCCATTGCACCCATTTGAATTCATGAGAAGGAACTTCTCATGAATTTTTTCTTCATGCCAACCCCTCTCTACACCTCATTTTAATATGCCAAATGAATGGATAAGGATGATTGGTTGGCGGGGCAATCAATCTTTGCACCTTATCCCTTTTTTATGCCCCATTTATTACATGAGAAAAGGTTTCTCATGAAAGTACTCCATGCATAATTTAAGCCATGCCTCACACCTTTAGTGGATAAGGGATGAGTTGGTGTCCATTTGAATTCAAAATTTGATTTGAATTCAAATATGCAATTACTCATCTTTATCCTTTCTTTTGGATAAGATGTTTGACGTTGTTAAAAAAGGAGGAGAAGAGTGGGGCGTGCAAGAAGAAGATTTTTGGAGAAAAATTCTGGGGCGTGAGAAGTCTTGTGCATGAGAAGAAAGTCCATATCCTTCCAAGAAAAAAAGAAAGAAAAGAAAGAAAAGTGGGTGCAAGATTTTTGGTGAGTTTTCTAGAGTTTTAGCCTGGGGTTCGGGAAGTGAGAAAGTGAGCTACGAGTATTGTGAGCCCACAAAATCTCAGAGAGATCTTCAACATCCTCTCAAGCATGTCTGTTGATGATTCAGAGTATCCAAAGAATCAACAGACATCGATCGAAGGAGTTCGATCAGCATCGGCCGTCAAAAGGGCTCTACTACGAGCTAGCACTCATGAGGAGTCGATCAGACCGGGAGCTTCGCGTGGATGATCTGCAGAGGCTAGATATGCTATGTGGCTGCATCGCGATGATCAGACTCTCCCGATGGTGATCAAATTGCGGCGATCTACTACCCGCACAAAGGTATTGTGTTCTGAACATATTACAATAAAGTATTTATTGTTCAAATTCGAATTTCAAATTTAAATACATGCATGCTATATATCATATTTAGATCCTAGTGTAGGGTAAATTTATGTTAATTAATTAGATTAATTAATATTTTTTTACTATAAAATTATAATTTTAAAAAAGTTTAAAATTATCATTTTACCCCTGCACTGAATTTTTCCATAAAGGAGACTAAATTGCAAGAAGATAATAAATCTTTCTCACATTAAGTTAGAGGATTTAAAGAGTAAAGTGGGGAGTTGGTGAAAGAAAAGCTCTTGAAATTTCTTTAGTTAATACTCAGTCACTAATTGGGTCAAATTGATAATCCAATGAAGTATCTCTTTAATGGTCTGACCAGGTATCATTTATCTTTTGGGATGCCTAATCTAACTTTTTATTCAAGACCGAGTCGGTACACAATGCTGATATATCTATTTTACTCGAGGACGAACAAAATTCAAGTTGAAGGGTGTGATAAATACTTAATTTAAGTCATTTAAAATAGAAAATTATAGTTAATTTATTTTATTTATTAAGAATTTGATGCTTCTTTTTCTGTTTTATAGGAAAGGTGATCGCCGATACAAAGAGTCTGATTCGTAGATAAAAAGACTCAAGTTTGAAGAAAATTAGATTTAAAATAAAATTTAAATAAAAGAAGGATGCATACAGTATTATAGAAAATGAAGATACTATGCAAGGAACCTAAAAGGATATAGATGTCATTTTAAAGAAACAAAAGTTTCTTTTTGTAATTTTTGTAATTTGGTAACAGTTAATTGAAGGAGCGAGCGCATGCATGGTTGCACGGGTGGACGCACGGGCGGGCGTGCGGCATCGAACGTGCGAGGCAGGATAAGCGAGCGGGTTCGCAAGGTAGCACGAGTGTGAGGCACAGCGGGTTTGTGGGGGACAGACGGATGCTTGTGGATCTATAAATTAAAGGAAAAAAAGATAATATTTGGAAATATTTCAAGAGGAAGAATTTATATTTTCTTTATCTGCTTATGATCTTTCCATCTCATCCATCCATCTTTTAGTATTTAGTACTTTCTTTAGTCCCATATCGAAAAACCATGTAAAACTCCTCCCTTCTAACACCTATAAAAAGGCTTTTGTACTTCCATTAGAGGGGGAGCCCAGAAATTCTTCTAGAGCCTTGCATAGAGGAATAGAAAGGGACTACTTCATGAGCAGCTAGGCTAGCAGTCTCGGGGTGGAGAAAAAATTTTGTAACGACACAGAGATGGTTTATTGTTCTAAACTTTCTTGTATTTCTTTATATGCAATAAAGATTATGCTTTTTATTTAAATCATCATGAGTTCTTTATTTGCTCTCTTTCATATGTTTTATTTATGCTTTCTTGTTAGATTAATATTAGAAACAACTTTTACTTTCTAGAGATTCACCATGATCTACGGGTACGGGGTGTGCCGAGAAAAGAAGAGTTGTTTACCTGATATTTTTCGGAGACACCGTGATCTACGGGTACGGAGTGTACCAAAAAAGATAGATATTTTTTCTAAAATTAATCTATCTATTTAATTAAAAAAGAGATACAACTCTGCTAGTGCAAAATTAATTCAAAACTTTCGAACTCTTTATTTTCTAATTACATCAATTTTAAGATAATTTATTCTCTAAATCAAAAACAATGCTTCTTTCTTTTATTTTGCAATCTCAACGTAGCCCAAGGTCTCTGAGGATACGATCTCGACTTATCCTACCTACGTAGTAAGTAGAGTTATTTTTGATGCTATCAACGACTACGCATCAGTCCAATAACTATTAGGTGAGGAACCTAATGATGGCCTTGTACCTGCTTATGAATGGTTGGTCGGACTTAACTAAGAAGTGTGGACAATAACATTAGGTGAGCCCACATGACTTAGAGACCAAGTCATTGTAACATGCTTAGTGAAATATCTGGGCAAAGAGTTGCCTATGCATCGGTATACATATTATCAATAATTGTTAGGTGAGATGCATATCATCGATGGGACCGCAGCACCCACTAAAATTTTTTTATCGCATTAGAGTTTTCGTTTCCTTTCAGGGGAGTGGAAGAATCCGATAAATTAGTGAGAGTTATTATTTACATCTTAAAATCTTTAGAAGCAAATATAAATATTAAGTATAAAATTCTAACTTAAATCTCTACTCTCGTAGTTAAACCATAATGTCAGCCTCAAACCCTCTAGCCTGCATCCTTGAAACCAATCATTTGATCAGTAATAATTATAAAGACTGACTCAGAAACCTCAGGATTATTCTGACCTTAGAAAAATTAAGCCATGTTCTCGATCAGGATCTCGTAGTGCTACCAACTTGTCCTACTGCTGAGCAAAGAGCTATTTTTTAGAAGTGGATGGATGAAGACAGTCAGGTCAAGTGCTATATGCTAGCATCTATGTCAAATGAGTTGCAAAGCCAGTACGAGTATATGCCCACTGCCCGAGCCATTATCACTCACATACAAGAGTTGTATGGTGAGTAGAGACATACTGCATGTTTTGAAGTGTCTAAGAGACTCTTCATTTTGAAGATATGCGAGGGATAGTCTGTCCATGACCACTGTATGATAGTGATCAAGGACATTGAGGAGCTTGAGAAGCTCAGGCTAAAAATGCAAAAGAAATTATAGATGGATCTGATCCTTCAATCCCTTACCAGTTCATATAGTTAATTCATTATGAAATTTTATATGAACAAATTTGACTGCACTAGTTTCGAACTCATCAACATGTTGGTCATTACAGAAAGTACCTTGAAGAGTTCAAGGGGCATTGTTCTCACTGTGGAGTGGACTTCTTCTTCCAAAAAAAAGTTTACTGAAAGGAAGAAGGTTAAATCCGTGAAGAAGCAGAAGAAAGAGAGCAAGCCAAAGAAGGAAGGTCCAAAGGCGGCTGAGGCAAGGGGAAATTATTTTCATTGTCATGCTGAAGACCATTGGAGGAAGAACTATCCAAAATACCTAGAGAGCCTAAAGATCAAAAAAGATGATAAACTTTCCGAAGGTATGCTCGTAATAGAATCTAACCTTATGGTTTCTTCTACTTCTAGTTGGGTGTTGGACTCTGACTCGAGTGCTTATATATGTACCTCAATGCAGGGTCTAATAGAAAGTAGGAGGTTGAGGGAAGGCGACATGTTCCTTCAGATCGATAATGGAGTAAAGGTTGCTGCAGAGATCGTTGGCACTTATCCTCTTTGATTACTGTCTGGTGTTGATTAGATTTGAAAGATTGTTATTATATTCCTGTAGCTAGTCAGAATTTAATTTTTATGTCTGTGCTAGCACAGAAAGATTTTAAAATTTATTTTAATAAAGATTTTTATTCTATTTATTTATGAAATAAATTAGTTGCATGAGGTCTCTTAATTGACAGTCTTTATCACTTGCATGTTGATGCGAATGTGAGCCTAAACAAGCAAATTGTGAGTGTCATAGGCCAGAAGAGATCCAAAGATGAGATTAACCAGAAGTACTTGTGGCACCATAAACTAGGCCATATTAGAGAGGACAGGATAAACAGACTAGAGAAGGATGTGATCCTTGGCTCTCTTAACCTAGAGTCGTATCCAGCTTATGAATCCTATCTTCAAGAAAAGATGGCCAAGTTGTCCTTTATAGGACATGAAAAAAGGGCCATAGAGCTACTTGTTCTGATACACACCGATGTGTCTGGGCCATTTGATGTGCAGGTCAGGGATGGTTATACCTACTTCATTATCTTTATCGATGATCTGTCTAGGTACGAATATGTGTATCTCATGAAACATAAGTCCGAGGCCTTTGAAAAGTTTAAAGAATTCAGGCATGAAGTAGAAAAGCAGACAGGCAAATCTATTAAGGTTCTTCGATCTGATCAAGGAGGTGAATATCTTAGTTGAAAATTTTAGGATATCTTAAGGACAACGGCATAGTCTCTCAATGGATGCCTCCTGAACACCTCAGCTCAACGGGATATTCGAAAGGAGAAACATAACCCTATTGGATATGGTCTGGTCCATGATAAGCTTCACTGATCTATCCTTATTTTTTTAGAGACATGTCTTGTTAACTACTATTCACTTATTGAATAGGGTTCCATCAAAGTCCGTTCCTACCACGCCATATAAGATATGGTTCAGTAAGAAGCTGAGTCTGAATTATCTCAAGGCTTGGAGATGTCCAGCCTATGTCAAGAGATAGATGGCAGATAAGTTAGAGGATAGATCTATTATAGTCTGCTTTATAGGGTATCCAAAAGAATTTGTAGGATACTTCTTCTACTTTCCATAAGATCACAATGTGATTGTGAGTCGAAACATCGTATTCTAAAAAAAATAGTTTATCTAGGATGGCAGCAGTGGGAGGTTAGTGGAGCTCGAAGAGAAAGTCTCTGAAGAGCCCAAAGCTATAGATCCTCAGAAACCCATAGTCCATGAGCCAATAGTTGATGTTCTTCTATCACCTCGTAGATCTAGCAGGATCTCTCGATCTTCTGAAAGGTACATGAATATGCTTACAGAGGAATAAAGAAAATATTTCTTATGGGAGATAGGGGCCATATTGATGATCCTAATATCATTGATGAGGCGATGTCTGACATCGATTTCGAGAAATGGTTAAATGCTATAAAGTCAGAAATTAACTCGATGCACTCGAATCAAGTCTGGACTTTAGTAGATCCACTTGAGGGTATCATACCCATTGGGTGTAAATGGATCTATAAAAGGAAGATAGGTGCTGATGGTGAGGTAAAAACCTATAAAGCTAGGCTTGTGGCTAAAGGTTATAGTCAGCACGAGGATATTGACTATCAAAAAACTTTCTCATCCATAGCCATGCTGAAATCCATCCATACTTTGCTTACTATTGTGGTTTACTATGATTATGAAATCTGATAGATGATGTGAAAACTATTTTTTTGAATAGATATCTTGAGGAAGATATCTATATGGAGCAGCCTATGGGTTTCACGTCCAGTGATGGCGATCACAGAATCTGCAAGCCAACGGATTAAAGCAAGCTTCTCAGAGTTGGAACCATCATTTTGATGAGGTAATCAAATCATTTGATTTCATCAAAAATGAAGAAGAACCTTGTGTATACAAGAGGGTCAGTGAGAGTGTGATCACCTTCTTCGTATTGTACGTGGATGATATTCTCCTTATTGAGAATGATATTCCCATACTAACCATGGTCAAAAGATGGTTGTCCAAAGAATTCTCTATGAAAGACCTAGGGGAAGCATCTTATATTCTCAGAATAAAGATCTATAGGGATATACCTAAATGGATGCTTGGTCTGTCACAAAAGTTATACATAGAGAAGGTGCTGAAGAGGTTCAGCATGAAAAACTTCAAGAGAGGTCTTTTACCTCTTAGGCATGGTATTAGTCTCTCCAAGATGATGTGTCCGACCACATCTGAGGAGATACAGTGCATGAGTATGATTTCTTATGCCTCGATCATAGGGAGCTCATGTATACCATGCTATGTACTAGACCTGATATTGCTCTTATCGTGAGTGTCATGAGCAGGTATCAGTCGAATCCAGACAAAGAGCATGGATAGCTGTGAAGAACATCCTTAAGTACTTAAGAAGGACTAAGAATTTGTTCTTGATCTTTAGAGATGATTCTGAGTTGTGAGTGAATGGCTATACTGATTCAGATTTCATGTCTGATCCTGATGATAGAATGTCTACATCAGAGAGTATTTTTATTTGATATATTGGAAGGGTTCTGATTAATCGATCAATGGAGACTGACTATGCTGTAGATGTGTAGGATGAATTCTAATTCTAATGTTAGTTGCAGAACTAGATGTCATGCTATGACACAGTACTACAAAGATAATGATACCATAGTCCTTGCTAAAGAGCTAAAGGTCTCACTAGAAGTCTAAGCATATAGAGCAGCGGTATACGCGACTACCTCATGTCGAGGTACGAAGAGTGGACAATATGACTGACATATTGTAATAAATTTAGGACATAATTTTATACTTAATATATTGATATGATCAATAAAAAGATAACTTCTTTTTCATTTAAGTGTGATGTGTCTTTGAATCGTCCATGAAATTAATTTCGATACATATTCTCAAGGTGTTGAGAATTAGAGACATGTATTTAATTTCTAAATGCTCCCAATCATAGGATCATCATGAAGATGGTGATTGATCCGGATAGACTGACGCACAAATCACTTCTTTCTGGATAGATGAGTCTCTGATCTACTGTGTAGAGATATAGGATGACCAGTGCGGGTAGTTGTTAGAGAATAACTAGTACTGAGTATGACTATACGAGAGATCACTTGAATTTCTATTCGATCATCAGTGATTATCTCAATGCTATAGTTGTGTGACTGGTTCTTTGACTTGAGATGATACTGCTACTCACAGTGAGGCTACTGGAGTTTGACTGACACATAAACATGGGTCTCAATGAGCCCTTATAGTGGATATTGGTGATAGTTGGTCTACTGTAGGAGTGGAGTGCGCATCAAGATAGGATCTATCGACCTTGATAGAGGAGTAGTCCTATGGGATTTGAGAGGCTAAGTCCATGAGTCGTGGCCACAGTAATGTGATTGATAGAAAAGAATTTTTATAAAAGTCACAACTAGACTTGAGTTCATCAAATCTATCATATGACTGATGCTGAGGTTTGATGATTTATCCATGATCTGTTATTGGAAAATATGTCCCAAAATCAATCGTTAGATGATTATGCTCATTTTATAAATTATATATAAATTTTATTAATAAAAAATATTTGATATTTTCATTACAAATTGACTATCTTTGAACTCTTGTATTGTAATGAAGTCCTTAGGACTATTATTAATCGACAAAGGAGGATTTATCGTTCAGTCTTTAAAAATGATCGCGACCAAATGATACGTTATTACTAGGATGATAGCGATATCAAGTATAGATCGTTGTATGCCATATGAGTTGGTTGTCCTCTTAACCAAAGAGTGTGGAGACACTATATGGCATGCGATAGAATGTAGGAGTACATTTGCATTGAACATGACTATGTGCCGGCACTATGCTGTCAAGAGTAGCTTGTGAAGGATATGGGTATAAGTGTCCCTCCAACTTGAGACCACCATGGTGACTTGTAAGCAACTCACTGTACTTTAGTATCGGACCATCTGAGTTTCTAACTTAGTGACAAAAGGATATTGGGTGCAGTCAAGTCTTATCAATTTGGTGTGTGAGTCAAGATGGAATTAACCCCTCTGAATTGGTAGGAGATATACATAAGTGTATTTCAATTTAGCAAAATCTTGGCCAGGATAATCTATGAGATGGATTTGAAAGATTGAAATACAATGTGGTTGACTTAGTTAGAATTGACAGTTAAACCCTACATCACCTTGAGCATTTGGATCAAAAGGATGAATTATACGATAACCATACGTCAGTAGGTTCTAGAAGATTGCTTTACAATACTTTGACCTATTCGATCATCGGGTCATCATTGCTAGATGGTTACATCGATTGATATAGAAAGTTATTTCTATGCTATCATCTTAGGTTCAAATCTATGGGGTCACATGCAATAGAAGATCTGGTCAAATCTGATGGCTGAAGAGTCCAATTAGATTGTGACTCTGGTGAAGAGTTCTTCTTAGACTAGAACTCTATGGCAAAGTCCCACTGGGACTGAGACTCTACCATTTATGGATAATTAATTAGTAATTAGATTACTAATTAACTCAATTTAATTGAGTAAAGAGCTTTGGAACAAGTGTAATTGAATTAAATTCAATTTGCCTCAGATTGGGATTGATATGATCAAACACGATTACAAAAAAAATTTGATCCTGATTCGATCAGGGTTTGAACTCAGCTAATTTCTAATTAGATTAAAAATTTGATGAGATATTTAAATTTTTAATTAGATTAGTTTCATTTCTATCATGGTTTCAATCTAAATTTGATTTAGATTAGAATTGAATTAGAAATGAAGAGTCCAAGTCAGACTAGGACTCTATCCTTATCTTTTACGCCACATCTGGATTCATGCCAATTTTTCCATGCCTAATTGGATTTGGATTGTAATTTTTGGCATCATGAGAGAGGATCCAATAAGGGTGGTCGGATATAGTTGATGAGTCATAATATTATCTTTTGCCTAATTCGAATGCGATCTGAATTAAAGATAAGATGCAGACTAGAAATTTTTTTTTTTGTATATGATATATTGTTGGAGCCATATTATTTTTTTTATTATTTTTTTGAAAAATTATTTAGTATGTGAGGCTTTAAATTCCTTCTCCATATCTTAATTATTTTTTTGAAATTTTTTGAGATGCCAAAAGGAGGCTTTAGCATTGATTCATGGCACCCTTTCTTGGAAAGTCCCAATTCCTTGTTTATAAAAAGGGGACCCCTCTCTTGGACGTCCCATAATCAATTCTCTTGTAGATTTTTTATTTTCAGAGCTTCTTTTTCTCGTCTTCTCTTCCTCCTCCAGATCTTCTATCACTTTGGAGTGTCGAAGATGCTTGTAGAAGAAAGAAGAGATTAGCTGTCGAAGTTATTCGTAGACTAGCATCTCCGAGCCCCTGATTTGCGCCAGTCTTTGTGTGGATTTTTCTATAGAGGTCAAATGACTTTGTGTGGCTATGAGTGATCTAAAAAACACCCTCTCTAACTATTAGACTAGAGAAGATCAAGATCAAGATTTATTTGGTAACGATCTCTAACTTGTTTTGATTCCTATGGTAGATCTAATAGTTAGATCTAGAATTTCAGCATTGATGAGATCGATGTATTTTTTATTTTTAGATCTAAAATATATATTTTTTATATTAAAATTCTTGATGTGGTTGTCTAATATTAGATCTTATACATATGATTAAGATTAAATTATTTAATCTATTATTTTTACTGCATAAAATTTTAAAATTGCATGTACTGCATTACCGCAAATTTTCTTCACTGCCATCTAGTCGGGACTCACGATAGAAGGACTAAATCACATGTTAACTACACCTAAAGATTTATTTTAGTTCTACTAAGTTGCCACTACATACTACTAGGTGTCACTGGTGGATTGTGAGAGCTCACTAGGATTGTTCTGGATCGATAATCCTTACTGAGTTAGAGTGAAATTATTTGATCTATTGAAAAGAGTTTCAATGATACAATGATAGAGATCATTGTATATCTCACTACCAGATACAATTGAATCTATGGGGTCACACAATAAAAAGATTAGGTCTGAACTTAGTAATTGAGCTTATGAAGTATCAATTGGGTTTAGAGAAACACATTGGTTCATAATAACCTTGCTAGCACATGGTTGGACCCAATTCCTCTATCAGTTGGGATTACATATTTGATAAGATAATTTTAACTTAATTACCTACTAATTACCTATATGAATAAGATTCATAAGACACCAATTGTTGGATGTCTAAGATTATGGATCAAATTAATTAAGGGTGCAAGTCCCTAATTATTTTTCTTAATAGTTATTTTTAGGCGCCACCTTGATTTGATCAAGTTGGGTGTGTCTATTGATTAGAGGACTTTTAGTTCTCTTATGAGGCATCTCTTGGGTGTGATTTAGGGTGTCTAATTATGAGTGCAAGGACTCCAATTGTTGGTGCCTAAAAGGATTCTTAATCTAAGTTGAATAACTTAAGTTATAAGGATTCCTAATATAAGTAGGACTTGTATTATGAGATTGAATAGGATTCAATCCTTATGCCTATTTAAAAGGACCTCCCCTAAGGTCTCTAGAGCATCCAAACCAGCAGCCCCTCACACCAAAAGGCTCTCCCTATGCCCTCTCTTTCTCTCCTTTTCTCTTCTCTTGGGTGTTCTACACGCCCCATCTCTTGGGATGTGAGTCCCAAGGAGTTTCACACCCAAAGTGTTGGGTGTCCCATAATTTTCTGGTTGCTGGTCCTTTGTAGTAGCACAAAGCAAGGAGAATCTCTAGAGAAGAGGAGAAGAAGAAGATTAAGGAGAAAGATCAAGTATTGATCGTGATTCAGGCTTCGTTCAGATTCAGCAGATTGAATTTTGGAGAACCAAAATGTAGATTAAAGAGGACTGTTCTAGACTGATCCTGAGTAGATACTCGAAGAGATCGGATACTTGTGCAGCTAAGAGAGAACCTCTTCTCTTCCAAATCCAGATTTTAAGAAAAAGATTGCGACACAGGTATGTGATTTGATCGCAATATGAATTTCAGTATATATCAATTTTAGTATATGGATAGATCCATATGATTTTATGTTTTCATGCATGCATAATTTAGATTAAAAGTATTTTAATCTTATTTTTCACTGTGGTGTTTAGAAAATAAAATTTTAAAATACATATACATGCACCAAACTCCGAATTCCAACAACTAAAATCTAAAAATTAGATTTTAAGATCTAAAAATTTTGAAACATATAGTATGTTTCACTTGAAACCCTAGTAGAATAGTTCTACAAATTGAAATACACATTTTACATACTTAATTTAGAATTAAGTAATCTAGATTTAAAAATTGAAGATCTTGAGATATCTCATAAATCGATGGGTAATGGGTTAGCATAAATTAGATCTTCTAACTGGATTAGACTAAGGGTTAGAAATAAATATGGACTAATTAGAGAAATTGATTAAATCAAATCAAGAGTTGAATTAGATTAGGTTAGAATTTCTTTAGATCAACCTCAATAGCTGTAGCTTGATCAAGTCCATATTTTTGACTATACTAAATGGATTGGTCGTGGCTTAATGGTTTAGTCTAAGAATTTTGATTGATCGAATCGAAACTAATCGATCAATTAATATTTAAGGTAAGTTCGACAATATTGTTTAACAATATGATTGATGGGCTTTAATTAACAATCTGCTTACCTGACCATTTCAATAGTGTCTAAGATAAGCCGAGACAGACCCTCCCACTGATCTCACTTATCTCGCTAATTTGCTAGATTATATTTTGATTAGATCACTAATCAATTCGAGTTGACCCATGCCATGAAGGTAAATCAGTGTGACTAATTTAAGTATCCCTTGACCAAGCTTGTCTCTAGTCTAATTTAATAACTTGGTGAAGTTAGTAGGAGGAAGTTTGACTACTGGTCAATCTCTTCTCTCATTCTCAAATCATTAAATTAGTTTCACTGATTTAGGTACCTTCGGACTAGCTTGTCTCTAGTTCTCTTCATAATTTAGTGAAGTCAGTGGAAAAATTTAGACTTGCTAGTCCAATGAACTAGCTTGTCTAGTCCTTTTCGTGACTTGGTGAAGTTGGTGGTGAAGGGAAGCATGGTGGGTGATGTGCATACATTTTTAAAATTTTACAATGAAGCATATGTAGATTAAATAATTTAATCTATAATGTATGTTTAGATCAAATTTAAATCACCATATAGGATCTATGACATGAACTAATATGCATGTATGTACATCTGAAATCTAAAATCAGCATATACTGAATATATCTAAGTGTAATTAGATCATATCTAATTCATATTTAGATTACATCTAAAAATTAATTGAGATCAAAATCTTATACCTGAGTGTGGATAGCAGATCACCACATCCAAAATCTGTGGTAGATGATTCTTCATGATGCTTGACAGCCGCACACACATCCGGTCTCTACGGATATCCACATGAAGTCCTCATGTTGATCGATCTTTCTGAGAGTGCTAGCTCGTGAAGACACCATCTATTGGCTGATTTGAGAGAAACATGATGAAATTGAAGAATAAGGAGATCCTCTTCTTTTCTTTCTGGATCCATGTATCTGATCTCTGCAATAGAGATCAAGAGAAAACCCTTTCTTCTCAATTTCTCATGTATAAGAGAGAACCTTTTTCTCTTTCTTTCACGTCTTTGAGAAGAATTTTTTTTCTCTAATTTTTATGATAAAAATTAGTTTTAATCTAATTTTTTATATTAAAAATCACATAAAATCTTGAGATTCAAAAAAATCTAAAAGAAGAATCCAAGAAAGAACCGTTCTTCTCTCTTCTTCTCTCTTTTTCTTCTTGATCAAGAACTCAAGAAAGCCCCAAACCCTCAACCAAATTTTTTTAGTATTTTTTCTCTAAATTTTTATATTAAAAATTAAATTAAATCTAATTTTTATTTTAAAAAAAATAAAAAAAAATCTAAATGAAGAACTTCTTCTTCAAGGCTGTGCGCAAGAAAGAAGATCCATCTTCTTTCTTGATCTAAAACTTCAAGAAGCCTCAAAATTAAATCAAAATTTTTTTGATATATTTTTTAAAATTTATATATTAAAAATTAATTTAATCTAATTTTTATCTAAAAAAAAAAAAAATTGAAAGAAGAACTCCTTCTTCAAGGCTGCACGCAAGAAAGAAGACCCATCTTCTTTCTTAATCTAAAATTCAAGAAGCCTCCAACCCAAATCAGATTTTTTTTGGTATTTCTTCTTTAAATCCACATATTAAAAATTAGGTCTAATCTAATTTTTATTTGAAAAAAAAATAAAAAAAAATTTGAAAGAAGAACTCCTTCTTCAAGGCTGCATGCAAGAAAGAATATCCTTCTTCTTTCTTGATCTTTCTCTCCTTGGGAAGAACTTTTCTTCTCCATCTTTCTGCTGTATAACCAACAGAAAAGTCTCTCTTTAATATCTAAAAATCAATAAGAAAAAGATTAGAAAATATACCAAAAGAAGAGGAGAAACATGATCTTAGCATGTAGGATGTTGGGCGTCCAACCCTTGGACGCCCCCTCCTTTTCTTTTCTTTTGGGGTGGCAACCAAGGAGGGACGCCTCCTTTCTTTTCATGCATGGGAGAAAAAGAGGAGAAGGGGGCGCAGCTCTTATTTTTGGGATGTAGGATTTTTTTTTTTTTTCATGTTAAAAAGAGAATGGGGTGTGTAGATAAATATCACATGGGGTTTGGGTTTAGTGCTATTCCCAATTGGATTCACTATTTTGGTTCAATTTCTTACTAATTCTTGGATCCAATCCTAACTAACTTAGGAATTAATTATAACAAACTAACTAGTTGAGTCTTAGCCCAATTATTAGGCTCCAATTGAATCACAATTAGTTAGATGAAAACCCCATTGATTCCGGGATTGATTCTTGAAGGATTCAGGGAAGCTATTTGATAATAGAGCTTGATCCAATCAAGCCTATTATCTAATGGAGTTTGATCCAATCAAAGCCTATTATCAAATAGGGTTAGATCCAATCTAAGCCTATAAAATACATATTCATGCATCTCTAAGATCAATTGGAATAGGCCCTGTTATTTAATAGAGCTGCATCTAATTAATCCAAATCCAAACTAATTGAATCAATTCAATTAGATCTAATCCAATCTCCATTGCTCAATCATATTGAACTAATTAACAATCATATTATTAATTAATTATTTTCTAATTTATAATTATTAGTAAATAATTTATTATAACCTTTGCATAAGATTAATCATCAATCAAATTGATAATTAAACCTTTCAACAATTCATAATTGTTGATCAGCCATTTGATCAGACAAGTACTTCTATGTGTGTGACCCCATAGGTTCGAACCTAAGTCGGTAGCACAAGAATAATTTTTATACTAATTGATGTAACCATCTAGCAATGAGATCCGACATCCGTATAGGCCGAATGTATGCCTAGCAACACTCTAAAACCCATGTGGATATAGTTACTATATAATTCATCCCTTTGACACTTGATGCTCAAGGACAACTAAGAGTAAACTGTCAACTCAAAAAGAGTGGTCCACATTGTGTCTCAACCTCAAAAATCTTGTGACTTTTCACTAGGACTACTTTGGCCAAAGTTTTGCTGAATTGAAACATAATGATGCATCATCTCCAATTTTACTTGAAGCGATCAATCCCATCTCGACTCACACTCAGACTTCACAAGTACTTGACTGTATCCAAAAATATTCCATCATCGAATTAAAAATTCAGGTAGTCGGCATCAAAGCACAGTGAGTTGCTTGCAAGTCACCGAGACAGGCTCAGGTCCAAGGGACACATATACCCATATCCCATCAGAGCAATCTTTGACAGCAGAGTGGTCTGAAAGTGATCACGCTCAGTGAAATATACTCCTACATATCACCTGTATGCCATACCCATGTTACTATACGTCTTGGTTAAGAGGACAACCAACTAATATGGTATATAATAACCTACACTTGATACAATTATTGTCCTTGTAATAATTGTATCATTTGGTCGCGAGCAGGATTTAAGAACCACATGATAAATCCTCCTTTATCATTTTGAAAGTAGTTCTAAAAATTTTATCATAACATATGAGTTCTATTTTAAAAGATATATTCCTTATGATGAATCTGCCAGATAACATTTATCATTCTATAATTCATATACTCATATGGAGCACAATCATCTACAACTTAGATGATTGACTTTAGGACATATTTTTTAACAACTCCCACTTAGACTAAAGCTAATCAGATCGGTGTCAAATATCCATCTTCCATTTTAGATCATCGAACTCATTAGATTCGATTGCTCTAGTCAATGGGTCAGTCAAGTTTCCCTTTCAGTCGATCTTTCTAAGGTTGATTTTATTTCATTTTTATCGAACAAGTTGATTGCAATGCAGAAAATGTTTGGTTCACAGATTGAACATCAATTCTTCAGTTTGAGCTATCGCTCCAGTAATGCTGTCAATATAGTAAGACTAGACCATCAATGGAGGGTGCCACTCCATGCTCGCTGATAAATTTTCATAACCCAACAACTTTTTTACCAGCATCAAATACTGCAAAGAACTCCATATCGTAAATAAAATTGGCTACTAACTATTGCATTGAATCTTTCCAGCATGTCGCTTATCTTTTTGGGATAAAAACATAATCTGACACAACTTTATCATCCCCATCCGACTAAAAATTGAAATCGATATTCCATAGATTTTAAATCAGATTCTTCATAAACGAGCCATTGGTCTTTAGTATTTCATAAATATTTAAGGATGGTTCTCATAATCTTCCAAATCTTTATGAAGAACAGAAATGACAACCAAGCTTTTATTCTCTGTAATGTAGGGATGTCATTCTCGATTAAGAGAATTTCATCCAAACAGCACAAAGGATGGTTTTACAGAACTATTAGCCCATTTGTACATACAGAATTCTACTTCCTTCTTAACGAAGCCATATATTCAAAATATATATTCTAACTCTGAGAAGCTTGATTCAATCTGAATGGATTTGAGGATTGCCATAAGGAAATCATCTCGTCATAGTCAACACTATAACTTTGATGAAATCATTTGGCAATCAGATAGAATTAACAGGTCTTCACCTTTCCATCTATGCCTCTTATCCATCTAAAATCCACTCATACCTTATAGGTCTTACTCCTTCAGGTGAACCAACGGATGTCCATACATTGTTGATCTTTATGGACTTTATATCAGATTTAATGGTTCCAAGCCACTTCTCAATGTTAGATCCTTGTATTGCATCCATATGGGAGATCAAATCTCTATTTCAAATCTAAAAATTGAAGTATCTGTTTGGCTGATACGGTACTCTACTGTATCTATTCAAGGATGCCTTTACATCGGGTTTTGAATTTGATCTAATCAATTTCGATTCTGTTGGTTTGTGTCAGAGTTGGTTCTCCTACTTATCAAGCTTTATTAAGCTTGCTCTTAAAGGCATCAGTTTCTTCACTAAAAAACTTCCTTTCCAAAAGAAATACTTTAAGATTTATGAACATCTCATGTCCATTAGGAGGTAGAAGAAATATCCTTAAATGAAATTTATCAGACCAAGATCCAAGCTAATCGATTAGTGAACATTTCACACAAATTTGATACTGCAAACTCTAAGGTAAGAGAGTATTGAATTACCTAAGTCCATATCTCATATGGAGTTTTGTGATCGATTTGCTCGGAACATTCTCGAGCACATATCAAGTAGTCTCTAAAATATGACTTCAGTCAGACCAGCAAACTCCATAATGGATCGAACCATGTCTAACAAGATTCAATTCTCTTTTTCGGATATCTTTTTAAATAATGATGTCTCAGGAGAGATCCATTAAGAGAGAATCTAATTTTTTTGAAGACATGTCAAAACTTATTGTAAAGATATTCACTTCATCAGTCAAACCGATGAATTCTAATACTCTTTGCAGTTTATTTTTCTATCTTATTATAGAATCATTTGAATATTTCAATTGATTTAGATTTATTCTTCATAAGCAAGACACACCCATACAAAGATAGGTCATCAGAGATTTTAATGAAGTAGTAAGCCCTCTTTTGGTATTAATGTTCGCGAGTGTAAATACATCAATATGCACCATAAGTTAGAATATCGCTGGCTTATTTACCCTTTCTAATAAAAGATGAATAAGTCAACTATACAAAAACAGACTTCGATGACATTGTCTAATCTAGAATGCTAGTCAGATGTGTACTTTATATTAAAGGCTATAGTAATGAGTTTATATCATTTTCAATTATCTACTCATTATTGTAGTATCATTCACAATGATATTATAATAATCATACTTATTGACACCATCAATAAGATTGGATAATAGTGGCAATCACTAAAAATAACATCTTCAGGGTTGAAAATAAGTTCGATGATTCCTAATATTAAGACTAGAACAGACTTCTATGTCTTACATTTAGGAGTCTCTTGCCATTTTTTCAAACCTTCTACTATCCTAAAGTATTTAGCTACTATTTGCAAGCATGACTTGCATTATCAGTATCCTATACCCAGATAGTAATATTACCAATCGAGAAACTTCAAAGAGTTATCACATAACATCTTGACCCGCAACCATTTGCTGATTTTTCTTTTAAGCCTGTTTGGGTTAGCCTGAGACTTCTTGATTAATTTGCTCAAAAAATTATATTCAACTTTTGATACTGACTATCAAAGTTAGGTTTGATAACGTTGTCACTGTCTAACAATAAACAGAGTGATAATTTTTAGTCATTTCTGTAAAGAGAATAATTGATCTTTAGTATATGAATTATTTTAAGCCTAAAGACTTGAACTTTAGTCTAAAGGTTCTCCCACTATTTTATATGAATTGGTAGCCTTTACCTCCAATCCGAAGAATTACTTTAATTCTTTAGCAGGTACTAGAATCCACACAGACTGCATTCAGGCCCTAGTGTGGCTCGGCTAACCCTAGTGCATCCATGAGTAGGTTCACAACAATTATTTTTTAAATAATTTTTAATAATCAGATTTTGCTCGAGGTATCCCTTCAACAGGCGTGTGGTGCCTCCACTGAAAATCTTGATTAGGTCCAACCATTAACATGACAACATCAAGTACATCCAACAAAATAGATGTCCAAGCCTGAGTGTGGCTTGACCAACCTGAGCATTGATCTGAAGGTACAATAAGATGATCATACAATGAATGATAATTCCAATACGTAATGGACACTAGGCATGTGGCACCTCCAATGCCTATTTGGGATATTGGACTCATCATCACGCACCTTAATGAGAGGCTATGATCTAGTTATCCCCATAACTAGCTTATTTTATGGACCTAATAATTTAAAAGATTTGGTTAATATATCTTAGAGGACATTAGTCGACCTATAAGTCATAATCCTCCCACTGGCTTCACCAAGTCATAAGAAGGATTAGTGACTAGTGGGTCCAACCGACATGTCGTAGATCCTCCCACTGACTTTACCAAGTCATGAGAAGGATTAGAGACAAGTCAGTCTAGGGCACCTAAATCAGTCATACTGATTAACCTTAACAACATGGATCAACTCAAATCATCTAGCAATCTAATCAGCCTAATGACTCGGCTCAACCTTTGAGCCTGCATCAAGGTCTATTTGGTTTGATCAAAGATATGGATTCGATCAACTATAATTATTATTTTTGATCTAGAGTATCCTTGATCTAATCTAAATCAACTATTGGTTAGATTGGATCAACTACTCTTTTTAGTCCATTAAGTCTTTGATTTTAACCTTAGGTCTAACCCAATTAAAAGATCTGATTTGAGCTATCCCATGCTCCATATTTTATGCAATGTCATTAGATCTTTAATCACAATTCTAGATCTAAAATATATTTTTAATTCTTAATTAAGTATAGCATCAACATGAGTTAAGATTATGAAATAATTTCTTATGTAAACCTTTTACATTAAATCATAAAATCCTTTAGATCAAATCAAAATTTTCATGATTTTTAATCAAAGCAATTTTGATTAATCAAGATTAGATGTAACTAGTTTCTTCGTAACTTGTATCACATACAACAACACCTAAGGTTTCAAGATCTAGGATTTTGGAGAAAGTAAGTTTTCTCTTTTTGCTTTCTTCTTCATGGGACCTCACAGTGGCACCCCTACACACCATGAAGAGCACCCCATTGAATGAGAAGAGAGGGTCATGTAACCCTACTTGCTCCTATGACCAGATGGTCTGGTGATTATCCAATCCGAGTACTTTGCTACTCAAAACATCTAATCTTATTCACATATCATATATGCAAAAATTTAGATCAAATCTAAATTGTATTAGATCTGATTTTATATTAGATCGTATCTAAAATCAGATCATAACATATCTCATGTATTGCTAAATCTAGATTTCAACTCTACATGCATATATGTTCATGTCATAACGAACCTGACTCTGATACCATTTGAAGGGAAGCATGGTGGATGATGTGCATGCATTTTTAAAATTTTACAGTGGAGCATATGTAGATTAAATAAATTAATCTATAATGCATGCTTAGATCAAATCTAAATCACCATATAGGATCTACGACATGAATTAATATGCATGTATGTACATCTGAAATCTAAAATCAGCATATACTGAACATATCTAAATGTAATTAGATCATATCTAATTCATATTTAGATTATATCTAAAAATTAATTGAGATCAAAATCTTATACCTGAGTGTGGGTAGCAGATCACCGCATCCAAAATCTATGGTAGATAATTCTTCATGATGCTTGACAGCTGCACATGCATCCGTTCTCTATGGGTATCCACACAAAGTCCTCGTGCTGATCGATCTCTCCGAGAGTGCTAGCTCGTGAAGATACCATCCATTGATTGATTTGAGAGGAACATGACGAAATTAAAGAATAAGAAGACTCTCCCCTTTTCTTCCTAGATCCATGCATCTGATCTCTACAATAGAGATCAAGAGGAATCTTTTCTTCTTAATTTCTCATGTATAAGAGAGAACCTTTTTCTCTTTCTTTCATGCCCTTGAGAAGAACTTTTCTTCTCTAATTTTCTATGATAAAAATCAGATCTAATCTAGTTTCTCATATTAAAAATTACATAAAATTTTGAGATCCAAAAAAATTCAAAAGAAGAATCCAAGAGAAGAACCATTCTTCTCTCTTCTTCTCCCTTTTTCTTCTTGATCAAGAACTCAAAAAAGCCCCAAACGCCCAACTAAATTTTTTTTGATATTTTTTCTCTAAATTTTTATATTAAAAGTTAGATCTAATTTAATTTTTATTTTAAAAAAGTAAAAAAAATTAGAAGAAGAACTCCTTCTTCAAGGCTGCACGCAAGAAAGAAGACCCATCTTCTTTCTTGATTTGAAACTTCAAGAAGCCTCAAAACCAAACCAATTTTTTTTTATATTTCTTCTCTAAATTTATATATTAAAAATTAGATCTAATCTAATTTTTATCTAAAAAAATAAAAAAATATGGAAGGAGAACTCCTTCTTCAAGGTTGCACGCAAGAAAGAAGACCCATCTTCTTTCTTGATCTAAAACTTCAAGAAGCCTCAAACACAAACTAGATTTTTTTTGATATTTTTCTTCTAAATTTATATGTTAAAAATTAAATCTAATCTAATTTTTATCTAAAAAAATAAAAAAAATCTGAAAGAAGAGCTCCTTCTTCTTCAAGATTGCACACACGAAAGAAGATCCTTCTTCTTTCTTGATCTTTTTCTCCTTGGAAAGAACTTTTCTTCTCCATCTTTCTACTGTATAACCAGCAAAAAAGCCTCTCTTTAATATCTAAAAATTAGCAAGAAAAGGATTAGAAAATATACCAAAAGAAGAGGAGAAATAGGATCTTGGTGTGTAGGATGTTGGGGCATCCAACCCTTGGACACCCCCTCCTTTCCTTTTCCTTTCTTTTGGGGCGGCAACCAAGGAGGGATACCTCCTTTCTCTTCACATACGGGAGAAAAAGAGGAGAAGGGGGCGGCGGCTCTTATTTTTGGGATGTAGGGTTTTTTTTTTTTCATGTTAAAAAGAGAATGGGGTGCGTAGATAAATATCACATGGAGTTTGGGTTTAGTCCTATTCCCAACACTATTTTGGTTCAATTCTTAACTAATTCTTAGATCTAATACTAACTAACTTAAGAATTAGTTATAACAAACTAACTAATTAGGTCTTAGCCCAATTATTAAGCTCCAATTGAATCACAATTAGTTAGATGAAAACCCTATTGATCTAGGAATTGATTCTTGAAGGATTCAGGGAAGCTATTTGATAATAGGACTTGATCCAATCAAGCCTATTATTCAATGGAGTTTGATCCAATCAAAGCCTATTATCAAATAGGGTTAGATCCAATCCAAGCCTATAAAATACATATTCATGCATCCTTAAGATCAATTGGAATAGGCCCTGTTATTTAATAGGGCTACATCCAATTAATCCAAATCTAATCTAATTGAATCCAATTCAATTAGATCTAATTTAATCTCCATTGCTCAATCAAATTGAGCTAATTAACAATCATATTATTAATTAATTATTCTTATAATATACTAACTATAAGTAAATAATTTATTGAAACCTTTGCATTGTTGGGTTCCAGTGGTGTAGAGGAAGGGTTAGTGTTTAAAATTTTCATTCAAAACACCCGATGCACCAGAAACCCCAATGTTCAGAAACCCTTGACTATAATAATTAAAGTACAATAAATATAAATTAAGATAAGAAGAATACCTGTAGCACTAATCTTAATTTTCACAAGGCGTCCAAATATCCTCCCTTCAATGGTGATCCACACGAAAACTGAATCAAGGACAGCGCTCCTTCTTCACCTTGCTTCAAGAGTTCTAGTAACTAGAATTCGACAGCCATCAATCGATCAGATCTTCCTTCAGACCTAAGTCTGAACCTTTTTAAACCATCCACTGGATTTGACCATCTTTTTAAAGACCTCTTAAACCCTTAGTGTTGCCCAGCTATGCAACCCTAGAGGGGGGGGGTGAATTGGTTTCTAAAAATTTTAAGCTTAACTAATGACTTATGAGAAATGTTTGATAAAGCTAAATAGATAGAGTGAGTAGAATTAATTCAAGGCTAAAAGCAAGAGCAATAATGCAAGAAAATAATGGAGGGATAAAGAAGAGCAATTAGACACACACCAAACAAAAAATTTATAGTGGTTCGGTGCCAACCTTGCACCTACATCCACTCCCCAAGCTCCTACTTGGGAATTTCAATCCACTAATCTTGTATTCAACCCGAATACAAACGTTGGAAACTCCGACTCTAGCTATCCCAAGCTAGTTCACTTATTTTTCGGGTACAAGCCAACCCTATACACTCCGATTTAAGGTTTGGATCAACCTTCCCTTTTTTGGAACCCTTCCAAAATAAAACCAAACACTCAAACTGAGTATAACAATTTATAGCACACTTAAGCACAAAGAAAAGCTCCTTCAATGAGCGAATATAACTTTAAATACACTTTACTTAAAAGAAGAAGCCCCTTTTTAGATTTCCTCAAGGTGGATGGAGACTTGATTGAGCGCTTGAGGAGTTGGTGAGCTTGGATTGAAGGCTTCTTGAAAGCTTTGAATGAGCTCTTGATTAGGGCTGAAAAGTTGGCTTGAGAAACCTTTTTTCAAATTCTCTCTTTTGAATGCTCTTCAATGCTCTCTTAATGCTCTTTAAATCTCTTTCTTTTTCTTCTTTGTTTTTCACCTTTTTGTTCCTTTTATAGCTTTAAGAAATAGAGGGAAACATTCTAGGCTGAAAAAGAGCCGTTAGATCGCATTAAATGAGCATTAAAAGTACTTAAAACGGGTTAAAAACTAGCCGTTGTGGAAAAATCCCATCATAGGGGTTGACTCATGAGTCGACTCATGCCTGGGGGTCGACTCATGGGTCGACCTCTGTGGAAAAACGTCACAGAAGAGAACAGGATTCATTGTTCTGTAAAACTGGCAAAAAGACCTGCAGAGGTCGACTCATGAGTCGACTCATGCCTTGGGGGTCGACTCATGGGTCAACTCACAGGATTTGCCAAGTCTGTGCCGGTCAGGAAATTCAGCGTGCCAGTCATCTCATGTGCCATGAGTCGACTCATGGGTCGACTCATGGTCGACTCATGATTTTCAATCATGCATATCTTTCAACATACAAGTCCAAAATTAATAAAATTTTCACCATTGGATCACAAATCTTTTGTTCTATCATTTGATATCATCAAATCAGAGTTTTGGTAAAATTACCATTTTGCCCTTGAGGAGCAAAAAAGGCTTTTTCAAGTGAGAAATATTAGTACCCCTTTAACTGCTTTGTAATCATCAAAATCAATCTAGGGAACAACAATCTCCCCCTTTTTGATGATGACAAAATATTTGAACAAAAGCATTTATGAATCAATGAGCATAAATTTTCAAAGGAATGAAATACATTGTAGGTAGTTTTGAAGATAAAAAGGAAATTTACTACCAACTAATAAGTCCATTTGCTTGAAAAGAAGATTGATTCTTTTGGAATGTGAAATATGTGCTCATTAGCATAAGTAACTTGCCCATTGCTTAATGATTTGAAAATTTGCTCATTTGATTATGTGATTTAGGTATCAGAGTAGAAAATTTGATTTTGTTATCAGAGCAAAGCAGAATTTGCATTAGGATTTGAAAATAGCATGTTTGAAAATATCTCATTTGCTCATTTGCTTGTTTTTCAAATTTCTTGAAAATTTGCTCATTCTAATTTGATTATTTAGTTTTAGTATCAGAGCAGGTTTAACAATTAAGTGTTTCACTTAATGTCAGAGCATGTTAAAAAGTAAATTTAAAGGTTGCTCATTTGCTTTGCTTAACAATTCATTCATTTTGTTAGCCATCTTGTTAATTTCTCCCAATTCACTCATTAAGTTTTGTATTTATCTCTCTTTTGATACTTTTGCTTAGCATTTTGAGTACCATAGATATGAATTAGCAACAAAGAGAAGATATATAATCAAGAGATGATTGATACCATTACAAAGAGTAGATATATAATTAAAAGATGATTAAAACCATAGTTGTTTCAATACATATTTCATAATATAAAAGTCAGCTAGCTAATGTCATTACATGGCCAAAATACAGATCCTAGAAAGAACAGTAGACTAACACCTAGGATCTAGTAGAACACATGACTCTATGGATCAGAATCAGATGTATCAGAGATGGGATGGGGAGATGATGGATCACGGCCAAGAGCACGTCCTCTACCCCGTTTGCCTCTGCCACGAGTGGAGGTGCTGGCACGAGCAGGTGGGTGAGATGAACTTGGAGGCTGAGAACGTTGAGAGGCCAAGGACTGGACTGAAAGAGTAAGCCTGATGGAATCAAGAACGTTCAGTGCTCTTGAAGCAGACTGAAGCAGAGCAGTGAACTGAGTAGATGCATGCTCACTCGAGCCTCTGATCTCTCTCCTCAATAACTCATAACCACCCTCCAATGCACCTTTGAGCCTGCCAGCCTCCGCAGTAAGGTCTGTGACCTCAATAGTGCTCTCCTGTGGCTGAGGATGGGCCAAAGCTAAGACTTGCCCCTGCAAGTCATGAACTCTCCCAGTCAGTCTCAAAATGCAATCCTCAAGCTGCTGAATCCGAACTGACTGATCTGTGATCATCTGAAATATAGTGGAGATATGGAGGATCAAGGTCTGATCAGATATATCCAATGATATGGATCCTGGTGCAAATGTAGAAGTGCTCCACTGACGAGAAAGCAAGGAAGCCACACGCTGAGAAATCTGCTCAATCTGATCATCAGCCAATCTGAACTCTGAGGAAGGTGCTCTGCTATCTGGCTGCTGAACTGGTGTGTGCCTCCTAGTGAACTCTGAAGGGCCAGTCTCTGGGTCTGAAACAAACTGGATATCTGGAGATGCTGCCCTGAAGTCATGGAGAGGAGATGAGGGACCTTCTTCCTCAGCTCTGTCCTCAGCTCTATCCTCAGCTCTCTCCTCAGCTCTTTCTTCTGTACCCTTGATCCAACCACCATCAATCCTAGTGAATCCCATGCGGTGTAGAGTGTGTTGGTTGATGGTGTCTACGTGAGAAAGCTTAGCAGATGCCTCCCCCTCAAAACTGACTCCAAACCTCCTGAAAACCAGTGTAAGGGCCATACCAAAAGGCAAATGTGCCTTGGATCTGTTCAGTGTCTCTCTCATGGCCTCAATCATTAAAGCAGAGAGGTTTAGGGGGGTTTGAGTGATCACATGAAATATTATACAGATATCTCGGCCAGAAAGGAGGTCATGCCTACCACTCCTTGGGAAGAAAAGCTTTGTCACTAATTGATGTAGGATTCTCATTTCAATTGACAAGATTTTGGCTTCTAATTTATTTAGACTTTCCGAGTAGGTTCCTCCTAAAATTACATTGATCCCCTCTTCCTTCACTGAGAGTTCCATGTAAGAATATCCCTCACAGGGCAAATGTAGGATCTCTCCCAAACTAATAGGATCTAAGCAAATATCAACTCTCTTAACTGTAGAAGTTACTGTTCCATTGCCATAATGCAGATTTAGATAAAACTCTCTAACCAAGTCTACATAAGTAACTTCCTTGAGAGAACAGTAAAAACCCCAACCTTGATTTTTGATCTTTGATCCAAAGGTGAAGCCCTCTTTTTCGAAAAACCTGAAATCCATATTCTTGCCGGTTTCTACCTTTCTGTCAGAAAGAGGAATTTTGCCAGGGCTAAGGGGAGACTGAGAGGGACCTGGAGCAGATACTGAAGCTGGAATGGATGCAGTGGAGGTTTGAGCAGCTTGCCTTTTCCTACAGACACTTTCTTCCAGCTCACGGACTGATTTTCTTCTTTGAGGAAGTTTCATCTTTGGGGCCATTCTCACCACAAGAGCAGGCAGGGAGACTTGGAAGATCAAATGGGTGAGGAGAAGGAGGGTCACTAGAGAATGGAAAGGGATTTTGGCGGAGAGAAAAGATGGGTTTGAGAAGAACGGTGGAAGCTAGGGCACGCTCCAACCACTTCAATCAAGGGAGAAAGATGCGAGAAGCTCCTTTCTCAAGAGGTGATTTGAGGTGGAGAGGAGAAGGGAGAATGCTTTAGGGCTAAATCCTTGGTTTTGGAGAGAATGAGGATGAGGACGATGAGTGTTGGAGGGAGGAAGACGAAGAAGAAGAATGAGTCGGCTCATGAACGGGCTTCAAGTTAAAAAGAAAAGAGCCCGTGGGAAGTTGGCAATAATTTCAAGTATGCCATAGGGTCGACCCTAGGGGGTCGACTCATGATTCACAAAATTTCAAAAAAAATATGAATAAATTTTGAAAAAATTCATAATTTTGGGAGAAGAAATTTTGCTCAATGACAAGTTGTGAGAATGATAATCTTGAGCTTTTAGGACCAAGAGAGATGATGGAAATTGAGTTCAAAGAAATTTTGACATTGATTTCTTGAAATTTGAGAAACATTTAGGCATAAGGATCCAGAATTCCTAGAGATCTCCTAATTTCACAGAATCTATCCTCACTAAGGGCCTTTGTAAACATATCAGCTAATTGATTTTCAGTACAAACATATTCAAGAATTATATCTTTATTTTGAACATGTTCTCTTATAAAATGATGTCTTATTTCAATATGCTTAGATCTTGAATGTTGAATTGGATTTTTAGTTAGATTTATGGCACTTATGTTGTCGCATCTTATGGGTGTATCATTAAGTTTGATACCAAAGTCTTCGAGTTGTTGCTTAATCCACAAGATTTGAGCACAACAACTTTCGCTGCAATGTATTCGGCCTCAGCCGTAGACAATGCTACCGAATTTTGTTTCTTGCTAAACCAGGAGATTAGGTTAACTCCAAGAAATTGGCAGGTTTCACTAGTGCTTTTTCTATCTAATCTACATCCAGCAAAATCAGCATCTGAATATCCTAATAAATCAATTTGTGAATCTTTAGAGTATCATAATCTTAGAGTTTGAGTACCATTTAAATATCTAAGGATTCTTTTAACAGCATTCAAGTGAGACTCTTTAGGATTAGATTGATATCTAGCACACAAACAAACACTAAACATGATATCAGGCCTACTTGCAGTTAAATATAATAGAGAGCCAATCATACCTCTATAATATTTTAAGTCTACACATTTACCTTCTTCATCCTTGTCAAGCTTACATGAGGGGCTCATGGGTGTGCCAATTGGTTTGGAGTTCTCCATTCCAAATCTTTTGAGTAGTTCCTTGTGTACTTGCTTTGGGTGATGGAGATTCCTTCTTTTGTTTGTTTGATTTGGAGTCCGAGGAAGAAAGTAAGTTCTCCCATCATGCTCATCTCGAACTCCCCCTGCATGAGCTTAGCAAAGTCTTGACAAAGAGACTCATTAGTAGATCCAAAAATAATGTCATCAACATAAATTTGTATAACTAACATGTCATTTTGATTTCTTTTAATAAAGAGGGTTGTGTCTACATTACCTCTTGAAAAACCATTGTTTAGTAAGAATTTGCTTAGCCTATCATACCAAGCCCTAGGTGCTTGTTTTAATCCATATAGAGCTTTATTTAATTTAAAAATATGATTGGAAAAAGCATGATTTTCAAAACCTGAGGGTTGTTCTACATAGACTTCTTCAGCAATATATCCATTTAAAAATGCACTTTTGACATTCATTTGAAATAATTTAATTTTCATAAAGCAAGCATATGCAAGTAGAAGTCTAATGGCTTCCAATCTAGCAACAGGTGCAAAGGTCTCATCAAAATCAATTCCTTCTTCTTGATTATAGCCTTTAGCAATCAATCTTGCTTTATTTCTTATTATATTACCATGTTCATCTAATTTGTTCCTAAAGACCCATTTTGTGCCTATTATAGAATAATTTTTAGATCTTGATACTAAAGTCCATACATTATTTCTTTCAAATTGATTAAGTTCTTGCATTGCATTAATCCAATTATAATCATTTTCAGCTTCTTCAATAGTTTTTGGTTCAAGATGAGATACAAAAGCACAATGATTAAATACATCTCTAAGTGAAGAACGAGTTTTTACCCCATGCATAGGATCACCAATAATTAGCTCCTTAGGGTGATTGTGAACATACCTCCATTCCTTGGGTAGGTCATTTGTACCTTGAGGTTGTTCTTGAAGTTCTTCACCTCTCTCATCCTGTTTGTCCTCTTGTTCCTCGTCCTCTTGAATTGTTGAATCTTTCAGAGTGATATCTTTCATTCCTTCTATTAGAGGATCTGCATCATCAACACCCTCATTCTTCCTTGAAGGAAGATCGTTAGATTCATCAAAAACAACATGTATGGACTCCTCTACTACTAAGGTTCTTTTGTTAAAAACTCTAAAAGCTTTACTAGTGGAGGAGTATCCAAGAAAGATTGCTTCATCCGATTTTGCATCAAATTTTCCAAGTCTTTCTTTACCATTATTTAACACAAAACATCGGCAACCAAAAATATGAAAATAAGCAATATTAGGTTTTCTTTCTTTCCAAAGCTCATAGGGGGTTTTCTTTAAAATTTGTCTAATCAAAGCATGATTTAAAATGTAACATGCTGTGTTGATAGCTTTCGCTCAAAAATATCTTGGAATGTTGCTTTCACAAAGCATGGTATGGGCCATTTCTTCTAAGGTTCTATTTTTTCTTTCTACTATCCCATTTTGTTGGGGAGTCCTAGGAGCAGAGAAGTTATGGCCAATTTCCTTTTCATCACAAAAGTTTTCAAAGTCTTGATTTTCAAATTCAGTTCCATGATCGCTTCGAATATTTTGAATTGAAAATCCTTTCTCATTAATGACTTTTCGATAAAATTTAGTGAAAACATGAAAAGTTTCATCTTTGTGTGCTAAAAAGAAAACCCAAGTAAAACGAGAGTAATCATCTATAATTACAAAACCGTATCTTTTTCCTCCTAGACTAGTGGTTCTAGTAGGTCCAAATAAGTCCATATGCAAAAGCTCTAGAGGTCTAGAAGTTGAAACAATATTTTTGGATTTAAATGAAACTCTTGTTTGTTTACCTAGTTGGCATGCATCACAAATTCTATCTTTTTCAAAATTCAGTTTAGGCAAGCCAAGAACTAATTCTTTCTTAATTAATTTTGAAAGAGAATGCATGCTAATATGAGCAAGTCTGCGATGCCAAAGCCAACTAGTCTCATTAACTTTAGCATTCAAGGATACTAGGCATTGCATGTTTATTTTGGCTAAATCATTTAAATCTACCATATAAACATTACATGTCTATGTCCAATAAATTTAATGCCATCATTAATAGGACTAGTTACAATGCAAACAGATGATTCAAAAATAACTTTGTATCTTTTATCACAAAATTGACTAATGCTTAGTAAGTTATGCTTTAAACCATCAACTAACAAAATATTTTCAATGTATTTGGAGGGAGTGATACCAATGTTACCTATACCGATGATCTTTCCTTTGCCATTGTCTCCAAAGGTGACCATCCCTCCATCCTTAGCATCAAGTGTGATGAATTGTGATTCATCACCAGTCATGTGTCTCGAGCATCCACTGTCAAGATACCATTTTCTGTTTCCTCCTTGGGATGCTAGACACACCTGCAAGCAAAAGTCAAGTTTTTGTTTTAGGTACCCAAGCTTTCTTGGGTCCTTTTTGGTTAGTCATAATGGTTCCTTTTGGAACCCATATTTTCTTGATAGTTGAGTTTGCAGATTTGTTAGAGAAGCAAGTGTATGATTTATGTCCTACTATACCACATTTGAAGCATGTAATGTTAGAAGACTTGTTACTTAAAGAGTTTACATAAATATTTTTCAGATATTTTTGTTTCTTCAAGGGGTTATAGCCAAGTCCGGCCTTATCATACACGGCTTTTGATTATCAAGAATCATATTGAGTTTATTTGAACTCAAGGTGAACTTTTCTACTATTGGTTTTAGCTTGGCAATTTCATCCTTTAAGCTTTGATTTTCTTGAAGTAGGGTGGATTTTTCAATTGAAATATTTTCAGTTTGTTTTAATAGAGATTGATTTTTCAATTTTAGTTCTTTGTTCTTCATTCCTAGTTTCTTTAATTCATCAACTAAATCATAGAAGGCTTCATGTAATTCTTCAAATGTAAAGTCACTAGGAGTTTCAGAAATTACCTCATTTTCGTGTGCCATAAGGCACAGATTGGCTTGTTCGGTTGAGTTTCCTCATCGGAGCTTGAGTCATCACTCGCACTCCAAGTGGCCATCATGGCCTTCTTCTTATATTTCTTGGGACCTTTCTTCAATTGTGGGCATTCGGATTTGAAGTATCCCGGCTTCTTGCATTCGTAGCAGATAAGGGGTTGGTCCTTCTCTTTTTCTTTGCTCTGTTCTCCTTTTGTGAATGGCCTCTTCCTCATCCCTATTTCCTTTTTCTCAAAAATTTCTTGAATCTTCGGGTAATGAGTGCCATCTCTTCATCCTGTTCTTCATCCTTAGTGTCATCAGTTTCTTCATCTGGTGGAGCTGTGGATTTGAGGGCAATGATTCTTTTCTTTTTGACTTCTTCCTCTTGATGTTGCTTCATGCTCAGCTCATGAGTCATCAATGATCCAAGAAGCTCTTCCAAGGTAGAATGTTCAAGTCCTTAGCTTCTTGGATGGCAGTCACTTTAGCTTTCCCAAGTTCTTGGTAGGGACCTGAGAATCTTTCTTACAAGCTCACTGTTAGTATAGGACTTACCAAGACTCTTTAAACCATTAATGATATTAGTAAAGGAGTAAACATTACAGTTATGGACTCATCATGCTCCATTTTAAACAATTCATATTTATGCACAAGCATGTTATTTTAGACTCTTTTACTTGATTGGTTCCCTCATGGGTTACTTCTAACTTATCCCATATTTCTTTAGCAGATGAGCAAGTAGAAATGCGATTAAATTTTTGCATCAAGAGCACAATAAAGAACATTCATTGCTTTAGCATTTAATTGGGCCATCTTCTTATCAACCTCATCCATTCTTTCTCGGGTTTGGTTGATTCCTCACCATCTATAATTTTAGTGGGTTGTGAGGACGTTCACTATGATACTCCACATATCATAGTCGAGTGCTTGTATGAATATTTTCATCCGACTTTCCAATAGGTGTAATTAGACCCATTAAAAAGTGGAGGTCGGTTGGTGGATTGCCCTCGGCAGAGAAGTGCCGACGTGGGTTGCCATAGATCTTTGGCTCTTTGATTGTTTAGATCAAAGAAGGGCTAGAGCACCGGGCTCTGATACCACTTGTTGCCCAGCTATGCAACCCAAGAGGGGGGGGGTGAATTGGGTTTCTAAAAATTTAAGCTTAACTAATGACTTATGAGAAATGTTTGATAAAGCTAAATAGATAGAGTGAGTAAATTAATTCAAGGCTAAAAGCAAGAGCAATAATGCAAGAAAATAATGGAGGATAAAGAAGAGCAATTGACACCACAAACAAAAGGATTTATAGTGGTTCGGTGCCAACCTTGCACCTACATCCACTCCCAAGCTCCTACTTGGAATTCCAATCCACTAATCTTGTATTCAACCGAATACAAACGTCGAAAACTCCGACTCTAGCTATTCCAAGCTAGCCACTTATTTTCTGGGTACAAGCCAACCCAATACACTCCGATTCTAGGTTCGGATCAACCTTCCCTTGTTTTGGAACCCCTTCCAAAATAAAACCAAACACTCAAACTGAGTATAACAATTTATAGCACACAAGCACAAGAAAGCTCCTTAATGAGCGAATATAACTTTAAATACACTTTACTCAAGAGAAGAAGACCCCTTTCGGATTTCCTCAAGTGGTTGGAGACTTGAATGGCCTTGAGGAGTTGGTGAGCTTGGATTGAAGGCTTCTTGAAAGCTTTGAATGAGCACTTGATTAGGGCTGAAAAGTTGGCTTGAAATCCCTTTTTCAAATCTTCTCTTTTGAATCCTCTTCATGCTCTCTTTGTTCTTCTTTTTCTTCTTTTTCTTTTTGTTTTTCCATTTTTTGTCCTTTTATAGCTTTAAGAAATAGAGGAAAATATTCTAGGCTGAAAAAGAGCCGTTAGACCATTAAATGAGCATTAAAAGACTTAAAATGGGTTAAAAACTAGCCGTTGTGGAGAAATCCCGTCACAGGGTCGACTCATGGTCGACTCATGCCTGGGGGTCGACTCATGGGTCGACCTCTGTGGAAGAATACCAGAAAAAAGGATTCTATTTTTTGGCCTAAAAACCCAGGGGTCGACTCATGGTCGACTCATGCCTTGGGGGTCGACTCATGGGTCGACTCACAAGTTGTGCCAAGCCAAAAAATCTGCGTGCCAAATACTCATGTGCCATGAGTTGACTCATGGGTCGACTCATGATTTTCAAATATGCATATCTTTCAAAATACAAGTCCAAAAATAATGAAATTTTCGCCAATAGATCACAAATCTTTTGTTCTACCATTTGATACTATCAAATCAGGGTTTTGGTAAAATTACAATTTTGCCTCTGAAGAGCAAAAAGTCTTTTTCAAATGAAAATTATTAGTACCCCTTCAACTGCTTTGTAATCATCAAAATCAATCTAGGGAGCAACAAAGCCTAAACAAATTAGAGGCCAAGATCCTTTCCATTGAGATGAGGATACTACATCAAATGGTAACTAAGTTATTCTTCCCTAGAAGTGGTAGACATGATCTCCTCTCAGGCCGAGACATCTGCATTATGTATCATGTTGTTACTCAAACCCTCCTAAACCTCCCGGCATTAATGATTGAAGCTATGAGAGAGACCTTGAATAGGTCCAAGGCACATTTGCCTTTCGGTATGGCCCTCACTTTAGTATTCAGGAGGTTTGGAGTTAGCTTTGAGGGGGAGGCAGTAGCTAGACTTTCTCACTCTGACACTATCAACCGCCATACTCTGCACCACATGGGATTTCCAAGACTGATGGTGGTTGGTCAAAGGGTGTGGAAGAGAGAGCTGAGGGTAGAACAAAGGAGGAAGGACCTTCATCACCTCTCCATGATCACAGGGCTGTATCTCTAGACATTCAGTTATTTCTGACCATGAGGCTAGGCCGTCAGAGTCTATGAGGAGGCACACCTCAGTCCAGCAGTCGGACAGCAGAGCACATCTCTCAAAGATCAGATTGGCTGATGACCAGATAGAGATGATATCTCAGCACGTAGCTTCTATACTATCTCATCAGATGGATACTTTAGCTTCTGCTCAAGGATCGATATTTCATGATATATCTGATCAGTCACTGATCCCCCACATCTCCACTATGTTCCAGATGATTTCTGATTAGTCAGTTCGCATCGAGCAGCTTGAGGGTTGTGTGGTGAGACTGACTGCCAGAGTATTCGACTTGCAGAGGCAAGTACTAGCTCTTGCCCACCCACAGCCACATGAGGACATCACTGAGGTCTCAGACCTATCTGCGGAGGTAGCCAGACTGCGAGGAGTCTTGGAGAGTGGGTTTGACTTTCTGAGGAGAGAGATCAGAGGCTCGAGTGAGCATGCTTCCACTCAATTCACTGCACTGCTACAATATGTTTCGAGAGCCTTAAACCTTCTGGATACTATCAGACTATCACTTGTAGTGCAGTCCTTTGCTTCACAGCCTTCAGGATTCTCTCACCTTTCCACTCGTGCTGGCACCTCTACCCGTGGCAGAGGCAGACACGGTCGAGGTCATGCCCATGGTCGTGATCCTTCATCTCCTCACCCCATCTCCGATTCATCTGACTCTGATCCATCCAGTCATGATCTCTACTAGATCCAGAGTAGTCAATCTTTTCTTTAATTTTTGTCTAGGATATGTAATGCAATGGTATCTAGTGTTGACTATTTGATTTTTGGATAGTCTCTATCCATGTCTTTTGTATTCTGAGTCAACACCTTTGTATTAAAACATCTTTGTACTCAAAGATCTTTTGAATATATATATATCCTTTGTCTTTCAATGAATATCTCTGAATGTGATCAACTTGAAGATACTTTTAAATTCTGCAATACTTGAATAGCAATATCTTTTCAATGAATATATCTTTTACGATTGTTATATTAAGGGGGAGTAAAGCAATAAGCAATACAAAATAAGCAATTAAAGAAGGAAGCTAAAGAACTAAAATTGATCCCATCAAAAGGAAGGAATAGAAAATATATTCAAAAAGGGGGAGTAGAGAATCTCAATTGATGCTGTCAAAAAGGGGGAGTAGAGAATCAAGATTGATGAGTTTGAGCAAAGCAATAAGAGTAGTCAAGATTGATCATTAAGATTGAGATTGAGCAACAAGAGCAATACAGATTGAATTATAAGCAAATTTCAAATTTATAACCAAAGTTTAAATTTTTAGCAAATTTCAAATCTGTCTTAAAACTGCTTATGATGCATTTCATTCCAATACTTGGCTATGATATTTATATTTCATTCCAATACTTGGCTATGATATTTAAGTAATGCATCTTTATAAATTTGAAATTCATATTCAATGCTTTATATATATGCTTTTGCTCAAGTATTTTGTCATCATCAAAAAGGGAGAGATTGTTGCTCCTTGAATTGATTTTGATGATTACAAAGTATTTGAGGGGGTTACTAATGATTTTCGCTTGAAAAAAGATTTATTGCATTTCAGGGGCAAAATCATAATTTCATCAATACCTGATTCAGAAGCCTCAAGAAAAAGAACAAAAGACGTGTAGTCTACTGGAGAAAATTTTAATATTTTTGGAAGTATATTTTGCAAGAAAACCAAGTTTTTATTTCTGAGTCGACCCTATGAGTCAACTCATGGCTCAAAGGGCTGAATGGCACGCAAGATTTTTTGGCTGGCACAGTCTGTGAGTCGACCCCATGGGTCGACCCCCAGGCATGAGTCGACCCCATGAGTCAACCTCTGCTGCTTTTAGGCCAAAATTACAGAACCATTATTTTCTACTATTTTTCACAGAGGTCGACCCTATGAGTCGACCCATGAGCATGAGTCAACCCTATGAGTCGACCCCTATGACGGAAAAGTTTCACAACGACTAGTTTTTCACCCATTTTATTTGTATTTAATGCTCATTTAATGTGCTTTAACGGCTCTATTTCAGCCCAGATTATTCTCCATCATTATTTTGAAGATATATAAAGGGACTTAAAGGAGGGAATCAAAGATATAGGGAAAAAGAGAAGGATTTTAAAAAGGATTTCAAGCATACTTTTCAGTCCTAAGCAAGAGCCCACTCAAAGCATTCAAGAAGCTTTTAATTCAAGTTCACCAACTCCTCAAGTGCTCATTCAAGTCTCCAACCACCTTGAGAAAATCAGAAAGAGCTTTCTTCTATTTGAGTAAAGTGAATTTAAAGCTTCATTCGCTCATTAAAGGAGCTTCCTTTGTATTTCTGTGTTGTTAATTGTAATACTTCTTTTGAGTTATTATTTTTATTATGGAAGGGTTCCAAAATGTGGGAAGGTTGATCCGAATCTTGAATCAGATTGTATTGGGTTGGCTTGTACCAGGGAAACAAGTGGACTAGCTTGTAATAGCTAGAGTCAGAGTTTTTGATGAGTGTATTCAGGTTGAATACAAGTTAGTGGATTGAAATTCCCAAGTAGGAGCTTGGAAAGTGGATGTAGGTACAAGGTTGGCACCGAACCACTATAAATCTTCTTGTTTGTGTTGTGCTTAATTGCTCTTCTTTAGAACTTCTTTATTCTCTTGCATTCTTGCATTCTACCATTAGCCTTGAATCAATTACACTCTTCTTACTAATCTTGCTATTGTTAAATAATCTTCATAAGTTGAAAGTTAAGTTTAAAATTTTAGAAACTCAATTCACCCCCCCCCTCTTGGTTGCATAGCTGGGCAACAATAATTTATTTTCTAAATCAAAAACAATGCTTCTTTCTTTTATTTTGTAATCTCAACTTAGTCCAAGATCCCTGAGGATATGATCTCGACTCATCCTACCTACGTAGTGAGTAGAGTTATTTTTGATGCTATCAACGACTACGCATCAGAGCCCAAGCTCATATTTTTTCAGTTTGTTAATCATTTCTTCTCCAATATGACTTAGTTATAGGTTCCACATATACTTTAAATTTTATCTCAATTTTGGATCTCTTAGATCCAATGGCATTCACTAATTACTTAATTAAGTTCTCATATGCATCAACATACAAATGATAGAGATTGTCTCTAAGAACTAAATCCAAATGATGATCGCAAGGGACAGATACCCATGGCCACAGTAGCAACTGTTATCCTATAGCCAATTCAAGGGTTACTTCCTTAGCCCTCTACCTTCCTATCGACTCTACACTAGAGTTTGTAGCTCAACTAGGAGAAAAAAAAATTGTAAGGACAGTATTGAGCAATTTTGACATACCTACTCTAGGTATGTCTTTGTTTCTTTAGGCTCTCCAGATATTTATCTCTGAACTCTTTCAAGATTTCTTTATTATCAACACTTTGACCAATTCAGATAAAGTGCCATGATGGTCTTTAATATGGTAGTTTACCATAAACTATCTATATAAACTAATCAGAGATCGCAAGATCAAATCCATTAGCAATTTCTTATGCATGGTCATGTCGAACCTTTTAAGCTCTTTAATATTCTCGATCATTATCAAATAATGATCATAAACTAATTGTCCATTATGCATTACATGCACTGTGCGACTCTGATTACCTCACAATACTTGTGGATGAATCAATATTTCGTTGGCAGTGTACATGTACTCATACATAGTACTTATCTTTATTGTCATTGTCCATCCACTCATTAAGTATAGCTCATTGACTATGGGTTGGATGGATTGTTAATGTTAGAATAACTTGATGGAGAGCATTACTTAATTTTTTAAAATTAAGAATAATTCTTAAGTTTGTAAACTAGTCTATATACTCGATTTCGGTTAATCGGTTGATATCTAGGATTCAAACTGGAGGGTTGGAAGCTGACACATGAACAATAGAGAGCAAAAATTCTAATTGAGTATTTATATTTATTTTATAATTTTACTCTAAAAATTTTTAGATGTAAAAAGAGACTCTCACTATTTTATTAGAACTCCCACACTCTCAGAATGGAGAAACAAAAATCCTAATATGATAATTAGATTTTTATGGATGCTGCGGTTCCATCGATGCTGTGCACCTCAACCTAATAGTTATTGGTAATACGAATAAACACCGATGTATGACAACTCTTTGTTCAGATGCTCTCTAAGCATATTGCAGCCACTTGGTCTCTAGATCATATGGGCTCACCTAACAGTTATTGCCTGTACTTTTTAGTTAAGTCAGACCCATCATTTACAAGCAGGTGTAAAGCCATCATTGGATCCCTCACCTAACAGTTATTGAGTCCAACCCCATCTTTACCCCACAGCAACTCTTTGCTAATAAAGTGGTTGTGTATTTTTGATGCAACTGAATCACTGTGACCAGCCGAGAATAATCAACGCCGATAGCACGCCCGCACATCTACAACAGTGGAAGATCTTGGACTTAATATTTTATGGAGAGATTTGAATTAGATCTCATCTAATCAGTCATCACATAACTGATGTAATTGGTATGGGCTAAATCAAACCAATAAGCAACTATATTTGTGACTCAATCTTTCAAATTGGCCAGGTAAGTTAGAGATCGGTGGAGGTTCTCCCATTGCTTTCCATAGACACCAACAAAATTGGCCAGATAAGTGAATGAAATTAATTAAATAACCACCTTTCAATTACTTATCTTAGACATCAATTGAATAATTGATCAGAATTGATTAGCTCAAGTGAATCGGGCTCAAATCAACAAACCAAATTAGGTCCTTAGGATAATTGATTCTACATATGGGACTCAATCGATTGGATCAACAACATATGTATGATTATTAATTTAATTGATCTAACTCAATTCAATATTTTGACTCGATTTAACCAATTACTTAATCGAATTAGACCCATATGTCCCAAATCAAAAATCTTGGATGTAATCCTATTACATGATCTAATTTTTGATTTTTTTCATGACAAAAATCCTCATACACAAACATAAATTTTAGATTCTAAAATCATATTTTAGATCTAAATACTTTACATAAAAATAAGTATTAAATATGAAAATAATTTTTTATGTTCTAACATATAAACGTATATCCACATATATGCATGTAAAATCAAATTTTAAACAAAATTTCAGATCTAAACATGATATTATATATCTCATATACTAATCATAGATAGATTAAAACTAAGTTTATAATCTAAATATGCAATCATATATCATACATATGAATCAAAATTTTAGATCATAAAAAAATTTAGGTTTCATGCATGTATCTATTTCACGTGAACTAGAACTCTTTCTAGATCAATTTTCAGATCTATGTATGCATCAACATATCAACTATACATTCTAAAATTAAATCTAAAATTAAATTTTAGATTTGAAGATCTATTCATACATCTCATGTATCAAGAAAAGATTAATTTGAAAATCTTTTCAAAAAATATGTATATAAAATTCAGTATATGAAATCCGTAGCTCTGATATCATTGTTGGAATTCAGGGTTTGAAGCATGCATATATATTTAAAATTTAATTTTTTAAATACCATAATAGAGAATAAGATTAAAATAATTTTAATCTAAATTTTATATGTATAAAAATATAAAATCACATGGATCTATTTTATATGCTGAAATTGATGTATGCTGAAATTTAGATTGTGATCAAATCACATACCTATTTCACATCTCTTTTTTCAAATTTGGATTTGAAAGAGACAAGGCTCTCTTTTAGTCACACAGGTGTTCGGCCTCTATAAGTATCCACTCAAAATTAGCCTAGAACAGCCCTCTATAATCTAAATTTTGAATTTCCAAAATTCAGCCTGCTGAATCTGAACGAAGCTTGGATCATGATCAACACTTGATCTTTCTCCTTGATTTTCTTCTTCTCTACTTCTCTAGAGTTTCTCCTTACTATGTACTACTACCAGATGCTAGAAACTAGTAAGGAAGAGGCACCCAAACTCCTTTGGGCATGGAACACCTTGGGATGCGCATCCCAAGGGAAGGGCATGTAGAATGCCCAAGAAGAAGAAAAAGAAAAGGAAGAGAGGGCATGGGAGAGCCTTTGGGTGTGAGGGGCTATTGGTTTGGATGCACTAGGGACCTTAGGAGAGGTTCTTTTAAATAGGCATAAGGATTAAATCCTATTCAATCTCATAATACAAAATCTTATTTGCATTAGAATTCACTTAAGTTATCCAACTTACATTAGGAAGCCCATTAGACACCAACAATTGGAGCCCTTGCACCCATAATTAGATACCCCAAAATATACCCAAGAGATACCCCATATGAAAACAAAAGACCCTCTAATCAATTGACATGCCCAAATTGATTAAATCAAGGTGGCACCCCATTACTATTAAGGAGATTCATAAGAAACTTGCACCCTTAATTTATGTGATCCATAACCTTAAACACCCAATAATTGAAGTCTCATAAATCTTATTCATATAGATTATTAGCAGATAATTAAGTTAAAATTAACTTATCAAATAAGTAATCTCAACGGAAAGAGAAATTGGGTCCAACCATGTGCTAGCAAGGTTACCATGAACTCAATGGGTTCTTTTAAATCCAATTGATACTTTATAAGCTCAATTACTTATTTCAGGTCTAATCTCTTTATTGTGTGACCTCATAGGTTCAATTCTATCTGATAGTAAGATATACAATGATCTCTATCATCGTATCATTGAAACTCTTTTCAATGGATTGG